>NC_047104.1:89004608-89304608 GCF_902500255.1 Thalassophryne amazonica | reverse complement strand
AACTGTCCACTGTGAGGTGCGTGTGTCTGATAGCTGTTCTTACGTGGACATAAATAAAAAGGTTTTGAAAGGCACGAGATCGCGTCCCGGGTGGTGTGTTTTTGTTTTTTCCACATAAGCGGTGCGATGTGGTCCCACAGGTACCGCCTGGTTTTTAGTTTTTTTTTATTTATTCCACATAAGTGGTAAGATGTGGTTCCACATGTACCAGCTGGTTTTTATTTCTTCCACATAAGTGCCGCCATGTGCTGCACCTAGCACTGTTCCTGCTCGACGGACAACAACACTTGCACTAACTCTTGCACAGTGTTTGTGCACGCCTGCCCATTGGCGCAATGTTTTGTGCGCTAATTTCAAACTGTTTCGTGCTGTTTCACCGTTTTCACCCAAATACCGTCCAAACTTTGCACTATGTATGAAGGGGCCCTTAGTAATTGGTTTCAATTTTTGCTGGTGTCTTCATTTGAAAGTGTTGTGCCTCTTCTCTGCCACTTCACTTTTTCAGCATTTTGTTATGTTACAGCCTTCTTTCAAAATGGGTGAAATTCATTATTTTCCTCAAAATTCTACACATAATACCTCATAATGACAGTGTGAAAAAAAGTTTTATGAGATTGTTGTAAATTTCACAGCCTTTGCCATGAAGCTCAAAATTAAGCTCAGGTGCATCCTGTTTCCACTGGCCATCCTTGAGATGTTTCTATAGCTTAATTGGAGCCCACCTGGGGTACATTCAGTTGATTGGACATGATTTGGAAAGGCACACACCTGTCTACATATAAGGTCCCACAGTTGACAGTGCATGTCAGAGCACAAACCAAGCATGAAGTCAAAGGAATTATCTGTAGACCTCGGAGACAAGATTGATTGGAGGCACAAATCTGGGGAAAGGTAGAGAAACATTTTGGCTGCTTTGAAGGTCCCAATGAGCACAGTGGCCTCCATCATCCATAAATTGAAGAAGTTGGGATCCACCTGGACTCTTCCTAGAGCTAGCTGCCGTCTAAACTGAGCAATTAGGGGAGAAGGGCCTTAGTTTGAGAGGTGACCAAGAACCTGATGTTCCCTCTGTCAGAGCTCCAACAGTCCTTTGTGGAGAGAGGAGAACCTTCCAGATGGACTATCAACTCTGAAGCAATCCATCAATCAGGCCTGTATGTCTTGTAGAGAGTCTCTACAAGAGTCAAGACAGAAGTCAGACTACCAGAGCAAGAATTTTAGCTGAAGAAGCTTCTGCGATTTGAAGCGAAACGTCCTCGCGTCAAGCAACCCAGTCCAGTCGAAGATTAAAGCTTCTCTACTACAGGACTGTATGGTTGAGATGCCAGACGGAAGCCACTCAAGCAGTTGAAGATGAGTGAACCCACCTGGAGTTTGTCAAGAGGCACCTGAAGGACTCTCAGACCACAAAAAACAAAATTCTCTGGTCTGATGAGGCGAAGATTGAACTCTTTGGTGTGAATGCAAGCCTTCATGTTTGGAGGAAACCAGGCACCATCCCTACAGTGAAGCATGGTGGTGGCAGCATCATGCTGTGGGGATGTTTTTTAGTGGCAGGAACTGGAAGACTAGTCAGGACTGAGGGAAAGATAAGTGCAGCAATGTACAGAGACATCCTGGATGAAAACCTGCTCTATGGGCTCTATATTCATTTTAAAGCAGACCCACACATACACTCAACTAATGACTACCGGCTTACTTTTTATGTGTCACAGTTTTTGTGTTGCTTCATTTGGACCTTATAACATGGACTTAATAGACTCTCTTTGTTCACCTTAATAATATGTGGCTGCACACAATTAGAGAGGACGCCTTCCCACCGTACGTGAGATAGCATCACATGCTGCCTGTGTAGATTGGAATAGGCCCTCCGAGGTTGTCTGGAGGTCATTTGTATGTTCACAAAGCTCTGGAGTGGATAGAGAGAGACAACGGATGATCTGGAATGACCTTGTGCAACAGAAAAATGAGGTGTGCCTCACATTTTTAAGCAGGAAAGCAGCATAACGTGCTGTTTTTAGGTGTGTTGATTTCGTTGAACATTGCAGAACATTTCTCAGGGTGCTAACAGGAGGAGTGAAAGGGCATCATCTGATTTTCATCAAATCTAAATTTAATGTTATGATGAATGTGATTGTTTTTCATGTCGTACATCAAAGGTTTTGTGTGGGTGTTTTTGTGTGATGTGATCCGAAAAACAAGAAGCCTGCCTCTTGGCAGCTACCTGAACTACTGAGTTGCTGTCCCAGGTAATGCATTTCCTTTCAGTTTGTGAGCACGGTCCCACTGCAAACAACTCTGTGAGAACTGAGAAACATCGAGGTGAAACTACAACAGGAGGGAAACGTGCACGTCACTTGAGCTCAATTACTCGCTTGTGCGTGTGAACTTTGATTTAGAGTTCTACTCATTCCACCTACATGGTAGCCACCAAATTAACATTATGATTGAGGATGAGTAAGGTCACCACAACCCGGGTTCACTCCACTCACATGGCTGACATTAAGCTGCTTCTTATCATCAAAATAAAAAGGAAAAATGTTCATCTGAGCTCATTCTCAACATGATGGGTTGCTAGTACCACCCTCTTTGCCTCTGCGCTGGAACTAACCTAAACCGACTTTTTAATGTAATCCTTAGACAGTCTAAAACTAAAAACTGGCTTTGTGGCCAAAATAGGATGTCTTCTTATTATTAAGTTTTGTTATTCATTCTCATGTTTGTTGCTATGGTGCATTTTAGTTATTGCAGTTCATGTTAGTTTAACATGAACAGTGTTGTTGGTGTTATTGATTCATTGTGTATTGTAGTTCAGTTGGTTTAGATGAATGTTATATTGCCAACCTGGTCTCATGGCAAGTCGTGATTCAGCAGCACAAAATATGCATTAATCTATTGGTTTGTGATATTGTGACGAAAAGTGCCTCATTTTTGTCATGGTAGCACAAATTTATTCTAATTCATTCTGTGATGGCTGCACCAAATTAAAAGTGAAGCTGGAGGGTCGCGTAGTTATGGTTAGAGTGGGGGGAAGGAGTAGGATTAGGTTATGGTTAAGTTTAGAGTTGGGGGTTGGAGTAGGATTAGTAATAGTGAGTTAAAAAAGAACCCCGTCACGAAAATTTGACTCATTTTGTGACGGGAGCACGAAAAAAAAAAGTGAGACTGGGCTGTATATTGCTGTTACCATGAGTGACTTAAGTATCATGTTGGTACCATGAGTGAAATGTGTAGTGCTTTTAATCTCTTCCACCACTGTCTCTGTCTGTCATATTAAAAGCAGCTGCTTTACAGCTGATTGCAGACAAAAGGCTGTGCGTGCGCACGCGTGATCACCCACAAACTGTGGAGAGCTGTAATTTCCCATTTGGTATGCAATGTATTTTGGGTAAAGGATGAACTGTGCCAAAACTGAACATTGACATGATTAATATTTTTAGAGAACCAACATATATTAGCTAACAAGACTGAACACTAGACATTGATATTTACATTCTAGACTTACAAGTCATTCCAGAAGTAAATCATCTATATATTAAAAGCGTGAGTGTGTGTGTGTGTGTGTGTGCATGCATGATTTTATTTTGTAAGTTCAATGCAAGTACATAATATAATTGTAAATACCTTAAAAATTCATGGATGGCTATTGTGGTCCATTTAAAAATCAAATGATAAAATAGAAGTAATAATAATAATAATAATAGTGTGTATATGATAACAAGAACCTAAAAAGATTATCCATACATTAAGACAGTACATTACTGCTTGAGTTCTTCAAAAAAACTGTTGAGGTCTAAGGTCTAAAAACATTATCACACACCATTACAACTCATTATAGAAACTTTTCACAATTTAGTACCACCCTTGAAACATGTCAGCTACCTAGTTTATAAACACAACTCAATCTAGATCCCATGCATCCCTATGGCCAATGCGCAATTGTTAATAATCATAACAAAAAATATATTTGAATGCACACGTGCCCAAAAGTGCTGCGCTGGTTTTCATTCGGAACAGTTACATGAATAAAATGTTTACACACCAAGCAGCCACCCATCATGCACCCAACCCAAGTCATTGCATTTGCGTATCCCATATGATTTGAACATTGATGGAATTTTTCCTATAAACAACAACAAATTCATTAAATGATGGCACCTTTATAGCAATTTGTGTGCAGTCAGTAGCTCTGATTACTTTATGGAAACCAGCTGCCGCTGCAAGTTGTGCTTTAATGTTGGAATGGGATGTACCTGAATGACATTTGAATGATTGTGTTCCACACAGCTGGCATGGCTCTGCTCAAGGTTGACTAGCACACTCCTGACCTATCGGCAAACTCCCACTGGTATGCTGCTGTTGCCAGGAACCCTGTCTCATGGTCAACACCTGTGTGGGCACAGACAACCCCTGGCTCATCACCGTATTGCACTCTTGGCCGGCCACAGGTCTGCACACAACTCCAGTAACACTGGCCTTGGTAAATAAAATTAGTTTATGAGCCAATTATTGTCATTTGCAAGTAAAGCCACGTGTTCCCTGAATACATGCTCACGTCAGATTGCACCATTTACAAGGTCCTCTAACAACACTAACGTGGCCATTGTTATTGTAATTTTCCTCATCACTTGGCGCATGCTTTTATATTCACCCATATAATTGCAAACACATGGGTGTGTTATTTTTTTCATAAGTGTGTCTTTGTTGAGTTCTTGTTTTCACACTAATACCAGTTTCCCAGCATTACCTCGACATGTCACCAGATCTTGGTGTGCACACTGCACTTTTCCACAGTTATTTCAGTTTTGATACATCTGAACGTTAACATGGAGAAGGACGCATGCCACGTTTTTGTGCGTACACAGCCTTTGTACATGAGGCCCCAGGTTTAGTTTTTAGAAACATCCTGCATAATCGAAAACAGTTGGGTTGGTGTAATTCTTTAAGGTTCCTGGTGCTATCTGCTGTGAGAACTGAATGCTAACTAGAGAATAAAAGCAACAACTAGGTGTTTCTGTTATTTTGTCTCTTTGGGTGCCGATGGAATTACTTTGCATCAAACAATGAGACTCAGATGAGGAAGATTATTTGCATTTTGAGGGAGCATCAAATATGAAATTTTGGCAGTGTGGTCCAGGACACAGGTGCCTCTGTGATGAGAACATCAGCATCTGCAAAAGGCCAAGGGAATGCCCATGTTTCACCTGGTTGTAGAAGATACACTGTTACATCCCAGGGGTGGGGATGGACCGTTGTCTGCCTGGGTGGCTGCCATCTAGGACATAAGGCAGTTCCATGGTATGGTGGATGTGGCAGCATGCCACACTAGCACATGGTGACAGACCTGACGCGGCCTGGTTTAGTTCTGGGCTGGAGGCTGCAAAAAGCGTAGTATTTCCCCTAGCGTATTTCCCCTACTATGGGGTGAAATTAATATTTCCACTATTTTAAATGTATATTCATGTTGTATGGCATGATTATGAGACAGTTACAAAACTAATCACAGTCACAGAGGAATGAAATAAAGCGTCATTAAGCAGTTTTTAAAACAATGAGTTAAAGGGTGAATTCATTAGTGTGAAGGTTTCTTGTAAATCCTTCTGTCATACTGTTGTAGAATCATGTAGAATTTGTGAGTCTCTGCAGTGATCACCTCTGGTTAAACCAAGAATACGTAATGCTCTAAGGTCCACTTAGCCTGGCTTCTACAACATTAATAATGCAGAACATTTTCCTAATGAAGGAACATATTTTTCCTTTTCCATTTTTTCTTTCAACATGTTGGATAATTGTGTTAATCAGGCCTTTACGTTTAGATTCCCCCTCTAATGGCATATCCAATGGAGAGAAAAGGTCATGATGGTAACAGACTGATCTGTAGTCCTCAGGGAGAAGCGCTCCCTCTCTCTCTCTCTCTCTCTCTCAGTACTCATCGATATCATCATCTACCTCCCACTGTGCTCAGCCCAGCTTGCCAGGATTTCAATCACAGGGCCAAATGAAATTATTAAGAGGTGTTAAACTTATTAATCATTAAATTAGCTAAATGATCCTCCAAGTGGAGTCCAGATGAATGAATCATTGTCTCATGCAATTTGCCTCTCGAACAGGTGAAGGTCAGAAGAGCACCCACAGTGTGTCCGTTGATTGCTTTTTTCACTCTCATTTAGTCTTTTCTACCCTCATGTCTGAGACACAGCAGAAAACAGAATATTTCTATGCATCAAGCAGCATTCGCCACTTGGCTTTGGAAATGAAATAAACTGGTAAACAAGTGCATTTTAAGCTAACTGTAACTTCAAAATCACACATATATTTGGAGAGACAGAGGGAGAAAGAAGAAGTGTCTGCTTTGGCTCCATTCATATAAAATACTCTTCACTGGAAGCAAAAGATTTGGACTTTCATTCTCCTGCAAAGGTACTGGCAAGACCCAGCACGTGTCTCCAAGGACCTCAGGACTCCATAAGCCCTTCCCAGGTATTTCTTGACCTCAAATGCCAAAGACACAGAGACATGAATGTCAATGGCAAGGAAAGTGAATCTGTACAAGTTTGACAGTTTCACCATATGCTGTGCAGACACGATTCTCATAACGAAATTAAGGAAGTCATTGAGCAGGTGGATTTCAGTCTTCAATCTCAAATTCAAGCACTCACTTTCTCACATACTGCTAACTGTGAAATCAAGATCAGCAAACACTTCATTGTCAACAAGGACACCTAGGCTGCTGGTCTCCATTGCTATGTACAGTGAGGAAAAAAGTATTTGAACACCACGCGATTGTGCAAGTTCCCCCACTTAGAAATCATGGAGGGGTCTGAAATTTTCATCTTAGGTGCATGTCCACTGTGAGAGACATTATCTAAAATAAAAATTCCAGAAATCACAATGTATGCTTTTTTAATAATTTATTTGTATGTTACTGCTGCAAATAAGTATTTGAACACCTGTGAAAATCAATGTTAATATTTGGTACAGTAGCCTTTGTTTGCAATTACAGAGGCCAAACGTTTCCTGTAGCTCT
This sequence comes from Thalassophryne amazonica, assembly GCF_902500255.1. Classification (NCBI taxonomy): domain Eukaryota; kingdom Metazoa; phylum Chordata; class Actinopteri; order Batrachoidiformes; family Batrachoididae; genus Thalassophryne; species Thalassophryne amazonica. The sequence continues at coordinate 89,297,581 of NC_047104.1, read as the reverse complement.
TGACCAAGTTTTCACACACTGCAGCAGGGATTTTGGTCCACTCCTCCATACAGATCTTCTCCAAATCTTTCAGGTTTGGAGTTTCAGCGCCCTCCAAAGATTTTCTATTGAGTTCATGTCTGGAGACTGGCCAGGCCGCTGCAAGACCTTGAAATGCCTCTTACGGAGCCCCTCCTTAGTTGCCCTGGCTGTGTGTTTGGGGTCATTGTCACACTGGAAGACCCAGCCATGACCCATCTTCAATGCTCTTACTGAGGGAAGGAGGTTGTTTGCCAAAATCTCACAATACATGTCCCCATCCATCCTCCCTTCAATATGGTGCAGTTGTCCTGTCCCCTTTGCAGAAGAGCACCCCCAGAGTATAATGTTTCCACCCCCATGCTTCACAGTTGGGATGGTTTTCTTGGGGTTGTTCTCATCCTCTAAACATGGTAAGTGGAGCTGATTCCAAAAAGCTCTATTCTGGTCTCATCTGACCACATGACCTTCTCCCATGCCTCCCATGGATCATCCAGATGGTCACTGGTGAACTTCAAACGGGCCTGGACATGCGCTGGCTTGACCAGGGGGACCTTGCTGCCCTGCAGGATTTTAAACCATGACAGTATCATGTGTTACTAATGTAATCTTTGAGACTGTGGTCCCAGCTCTCTTCAGGTCATTGACCAGGTCCTCCTGTGTAGTTCTGAGCTTTCTCAGAATCATCCTTACCCCACAAAGTGAGATCTTGCATGGAATCCCAGACTGAGGGAGATTGACAGTCATCTTGTGTTTCTTCCACTTTCTAATAAATAATCATAACAGTTGTTGTCTTCTACCAAGCTGCTTGCCTGTTGTCCAGTAGTCCATCCCAGCCTTGTGCAGGTCTACAGTTTTGTCCCTGGTGTCCTTAGACAGCTCTTTGGTCTTGGCTATGGTGGACAGGTTGGAGTGTGATTGATTGAGTGTGTGGACAGCTGTCTCTGTTATACAGGTAACAAGTTCAAACAGGTGCAATTAAAACAGGTAAAGAGTGCAGAATAAGAGGGCTTCTTAAAGAAAAATTAACAGGTCTGTGAGAGCCATAATTCTTGCTGGTTGGCAGGGGATCAAATACTTATTTGCAGCAGTAACATACAAATAAATTATTTAAAAAAATCATACATTGTGATTTCCGGATTTTTTTTTTTTTTAGATTATGTCTCTCACAGTGGACATGCACCTAAGATGAAAATTTCAGACCCCTCCATGATTTCTAAGTGGGAGAACTTGCAAAACCGCAGAGTGTTCAAATACTTATTTTCCTCACTGTATGTTAAATTCCACTAAAAATATATAACCTATATCATTGTGGCTAAATTTGGAGAAACTATAAATGCTTAATTCGAAAATGCATAAAGCCTAAATCCTCCATTACAGATTATTTTATGATTTTGGCAAAAAAAAAAAAAAAAATACACAACCATGGACTGAAATTGGGTTGTAGAAATTGTGAGGAACTGAGAAAGCTTGAAATATATGTAAAACATTTTGCAACATCAGGATAAATCATGATCTCAAATAACTGTATAGTAAGTAAGTCTTTCGGCTGCTCCCTTGTTTTCACTTGGTCATCACAGCAGATTCAGGGTGGATTTGCATGTTGATTTGGCACACGTTTTACGCTGGATGCCCTTCATGATGCACCTCCACATTACATGGAGAAATGTGGCAAAAGTCTTTGAACCAAAAACCTTCCACACTGAAACCAAGTGCACTAACCCCTTGGCCATCACCCCTGCTATCTAAGATAACTGTATAATCAGGTTGAATTGGTGTAGATCGGGGTGATTTGTCCAAAAGTAGGCAGATCTGGACAATCAGGTACTCTGTAGCTACTGTTCTCTGAGCAGCCTTCTTCTGGTCCTTCTTCTGAGCGCTCTTGACCTCAAACTGGGGCAACAGTTTATCTTTCTGCAGGACAATGAGCCTAAGCACACAGTCAAGATATTAAAGGAGTGGCTTCAGGACAACTCTGTGAATGTCCTTGAGTGGTCCAACCAGAGCCCAGACCTGAATCCTATTGAACATTTGACATCTGAAAATGGCTGTGCACTGACGCTCCCCATCCAACCTGATTGAGCTTGAGAGGTGCTGCAAAGAGGAATGGGCAAAACTACCCAAAGATCAGAACGCCGCACTTGTCACATCATATTCAAGAAGACCTGAGGATGTAATTGCTACCAAAGGTGCATCAACAATGTATTGAAAAACAAACAAACAGAAACAACAACAACAAAAAAACCTTGTATGGATTTGGTAATTGTTTGGTTGCATTTCGTTAAAGTACTTAAAGATGTAATGACGTTTTCTACTCCTTGCAGCCCTTTGATTTTTATCTTCAGTGCAATATAAAGCCATTAAAAGCAGTGTTAGGCAATCAAAAATTACAGAATTTACAGAAAACTGGCCAGTGTAATCTGGAAATACAGACAGATAGGCAGAAATGATGACCACAGATCACATTTGAAAAAATGCACTGAAAAAAAAATGCTTGATTAACACGTGTCAATCTAATTTATCTTAATTTCAAACAACTTAATTCATACAAATGCTTCCAAGTGACACATTTCAATTAAGTTGGTTCTTTATTCAGTGTGTCATTACATATTGACACATGCTATTCTATTCTATTCAATTTTACGACACCACCTTATAGAATTGTTTCTTACTTGCAACCACACAAACACACCTGTGGTCAGTCATTCATTTATTCATTTTCCAAACCCCCTTACTTCAACCAAGGGTCATAGGGGGCTGGAGACTATCCCAGCAGTCATAGGGTATGAGGCAGGATACTCCTTGGACAGCACGACAGTCTGGCACAGAGCCACATACACCGGGTAAAATAAGTGTTTAATGTGCCACCATATTTCTCAGTAAATACATTTCTGTAGGTACTATTGACATAAAATTTGCACCAGATGTCGGTAACCACCAAAGTAATCCACACATACAAAGAAACCAAAACAAATAAGTACAGAAATTAAGTTACGTGTAATAATGTGAAATCACACAAGAAAAAAAGGTATTGAACACATGAAGAAAGGGAGGTGCAAAAAGGCATGGAAGGCCAAGACACCAGCTGAAATCTATCAGAAATGAGACAGCAGTCCTGTTCCTTGTCAGTGCAAATTAATATCAATATTCTAAATGTCTGATTGTTTCTGTGAGCACTGTTGGGGCCACAGTCCGGAAGTGGAAAGAACATCCTTTCACCATAAACCATCCATGACCAGGTGGTCCTTGCAAGATTTCTAACAGAGGAGTGAAAAGAATTATCAGAAGAGTTGTCCAAGAGCCATGGATCACTTATGGAGAGCAACTGAGGAATTGCTTCAAAGAAAACAATAAATAATGCACTCAGCCACCATGGCCTGCACGCATGCTCACCACACATCTCCACACCTAAGAAAAAACTTGGAGAAACTTGTTTAAATTTTGTTGCACAACATATAGACAAGCCTGTGAGCTACTGGGAGAATATAGTCTGGTCAGATGAGATCAAAGTTGAACTCTTTGGAAGCCGTAATACGCAAAGGAGTAACAGGAAATCATAGAATGGGAAGGAGAGGAACAGTAGTAGCCAGTAAAGCAGTAGTGAGCAGTATGTCTGGTATTTATATTTGTGCATTTATATTTATATTTGCAATTTGCTTTTTTACTGTCACCTTTGATGCTATGTGTGCTTCTTACCCTGTGTGCTGCTATGCAATGCTGATGGAACCTTAATTTCCACAAGGGATCATTAAAGTTCTGTCTAATCTAACCTAATCTAACATTGTTTGGAGGTCAAATGGTACTGCACATCACCCCAAAAAACATCATACCAACAGTGACATTTGGAGGTGGAAACATCATGATGTGGGGCTGTTTTTTCAGCATATGGCACTAGCAACTACTTGTTTAATGACAAGGAGAATTTACCTTTGTTGATATCAGAATGAGAACTTCTCTTTCGGTAAAATACACTGCATGAATATATTAAATAGGTATTTGAAAATCAATTTCATCTGCTTTTAATACCAGTATGTTAATATGATTAGGCTGTGATCAATATTGGATTGATTTTGATGCAAACAACAGATTAGGGCATTGTGTGTTCTCTGGGCAGTACTGCAGACATGATGTGGACATGTTCGACAGACTGGTCACATGACCTGTGCAACCTTGACCAAGTTTACATCAATATATGATTGAACAGAGCACAGAGGTTATGGGAAAATATGGAGTGAGAAGCTACCAAACGCAAATATTTGCTTTTTGCATCATAAATATGCATTGAGACTTTTGTTTGTGTGTGTGCATGGAGGGTGGGGGAGCTGTTTTTTTCAAACTGATAGTTCATAACTGTACAAACACTAGCACAATTACTGAAAGCATGCAAAAATTCTACACAATGGCAAACCTCTTGGCTTAATTCACATAAGATTTGGCTGAATTGTAATGCTTTGTAGAAATGTCCTATCTCAAACCTTTCACTCATTTCCAAAATCCTTGAATGAGCAGTTTCCCTTCAACTTCACAATCATCTCAAATTAAACAGTTTGTACGAAAAATTCCAATCTGGTTTCCGCCCCTCCCACAGCACCAGAACAGCTCTGATCAGAGTCACCAGCGACCTGCTGATGGGCCCTGACTCCGGTTTCACATCCCTCCTCATTCTTCTTGACCTCTCTGCTGTGTCTGACACCATCGACCACTACATCCTCCTGCACTGCCTCCAGCACCACATTGGCCTCTCCGACACTGCTTTTCACTGGTTCCACTCCTACCTCACTGACAGGACCAAGCACGTGGTCCTGGGGGACGCTAAATCCCGCCAACACACTGTCACCTGTGGGGTCCCCCAGGGCTCCGTGCTCGGCTCAACCCTCTTCACCATCTACATGCTTCCCCTTGGGTGTGTCGTCAGCAGGCATGAAATTAATTTCCGCTGCTATGCTGATGACACACAGCTCTACCCCACTGCCACTGTCACCCGCCTCAACTCCTGCCTGGAAGAGATAGGGGCATGGATGAGTCAGAACTTCCTGCATCTAAATGGCTCAAAAACTGAAGCCATTGAAATCGGTACTTCTCACTAACTTCACTCCTTTCCTCCATTTCTCTCTTTAGCCACAGCATTCCCCTTTCTCCCTCTGTTACAAACCTTGGGGTCAAGTTTGACCCCCACCTTTCTTTTGACAACCATGTCACCCACATCTGCAAAACTTCCTTCTTTCACCTCTGTAATATTTCCAAACTCCATTCTTTCCTTTCCCTCCCAGCTGTGGAGAAGCTCATCCATGCTTTTGTCTCCTCCAGGTTGGACTACTGTAATGCCCTCCTCATTGGGATCCCTGGCAGGAGCATCCAAAAGCTCCAGTATGTTCAGAACAGCACAGCCAGGGTCCTGATGAGGGTGCAGAAACATGAGCACATCACCACCATCCTCCACACCCTCCACTGGCTCCCCGTTCACCTCCATATTGGGTACAAGGTCCTCCTGCACATCCACCACTGTCTCCACAGTGACCCCCACCTACCTCACAGACCTGCTCACTCTACACACCTCAGGTAGAACCTGGTCAGGCGAACAGCACCGTCTGCTCCTGCCCAGGACACGGCTCAAGACCATAGGGGATCGAGCCTTCGAGGCTGCTGCTCCCCCTCTGTGGAACACTCTACCAGACCACCTCAGGGCCCCACAGACAGTTGATGCTTTTAAGAAAGTACTAAAAACGTGTCTTTTTAGAAAAGCTTACAGCTAACGTTATCAATTGATGTGTATATTTTTATGATGCTTTTACTGTTATCTTTTTTTTGTCTCTGTAGCACTTTGAGATTTGGAATGAAATGTAAAGTGCAATATAAATAAAATTTATTAGTATTATTAAATGTACACTTTTAGCTCAAACCAGTTTACAAATTCCGTGTGTGTGTGTGTGTGTGTGTGTTTGGGGAATGTAATGCATCACTGTAAAGCACTTTGAGCATCTCAGTGTTTTTATACTTTAATGCAGTGGTGTCCAGAGTATTGCAGAAAGGGCCGAGAGGGTGCAGGTTTTCTTTGCAGCCACTGACTCCAGCAGGTGATTTCACTGATGAAGTTATCCCATCTGTTCAAAGTGATGTTAATCAGTGAAAACACCTGCTGGAGTCAGTGGCTGCAAAGAAAACCTGCACCCTCTTGGCCCTTTCTGGAATAGTTTGGACACAACTGCCCTAGCCTGTAGCAGGAGAAAAAACAACATAAAAACAATAACACACACACACACACATATGCCGTCAAGTCCACACCCATCTCTTTTAGCTTGAGATGGGCTGAGTTTGGATGCATGTGTAGGATGAACCAGATTTGAAAAACAGGTCTGAACGCTACCTGGATAAAAAAGCAATCTGGCTCAAATCCGTGTGGAGCCGGTTTGCCAACCACAGTGACAATCTGCCAATTTGCCAATTTGATTATTCTCACTCACCGAAATCTGATTAAATGAAACAAGAGCAATTCGATATTCCTGACATCTGCCAATCTGGATCTGGATCACCTCCAAAATTCAGTGGAGTCTTCCATGCCCTAATATGTATCTATGGTGAAAAGTTCATCAAAATGTGTGCAGCAGTTTTGATTTAATCCTGCTAAAACACAGACAAATAAATAAATGAATAAATAAACAGTGATGATTTTAGTGCATCCTTGGTGGATGTAATTAATTGACATGGAGTTTTGGAACACGCTGTCAGGCACCTGCATACTATGACTCTGAGCAATCCAAATGTATTTTGTATTCATTAATTATAGTGTTTTCTCAATATTTTCAAGGGACAGTGCCCCAGCTCCTTGTAGTAATCAGCTGTCTTGCTTGCATATGATATCCAACTTTATGCCTATTTATCCAAACTCTGACACTGTCATGATTCTGTATGATATGAACTAATATCTATTGACGGGACTGTCATGTATTTACTAGTTAAATGAACAAAAGGATTATAATTTTCACAGCAGTTATTTTCTGCAATGTCTTTCTGATATTGCTAACAGAAAGGGTTGTACGTCTGAAAGACAAGAAACGAGTGAACACATTGCCAGGCACTGCACAATAAGCTGAGACAAAAACCTTCCTCCCTCTACTGAAATTGTCTGTTTTTTCTCTGTTGGGCTTTTGTTTAGCCCAGCCTCATTTGTGATGGTATTTATCTCAGGAAAGGATACAAAAACTCGCTTGTGTTTGAAAGAGGACTCATTTACAATCATTTACATTAACAAAAACTGCGTTTTACCATTACAATAACCCCACACAATAGCATATATCTGCCTTGTTCATTTTGTGCAATAAATGAGTGGAGGTACAAATGTCATCATTGTTCTGTGTAAAGTGTGCCACAGGCAGAATCATCTCGCTCTGCACTTCATGTATTAGATAATAAGAAGATGCTGATAAGTTGTACAGGTCAACCTGCTCCCCATTGGCTAATCCACACCATTGAGTATTGTGAGGATCACAATGATTGTTTTTACTACTCATTCAGGGCTCAGCAATGATTTAAACATTTACAATACAGGAACAAAAGCACAGTCTCACATCATTCATCCGCTGAAGAGGATGCCAGCTGTGTTTGTGGCCACTGTATTGGCTCTGCCTAATGGGTGCACATCATTGTAGTGTTTTGTCTCAGTGGTGTCAGTGGCAGATTCCTACTATGGCAAAGCTGGATGAGCTATATTTGTTGTTTTCTTCTTTTTTATGATGAAAAAATACAAGATTGATTCCTTATATTCAATCACATATGGTGTCAAATAAGATGTACAGTACATTTGATGAATGTATAATTGTACAATTATTACATCTACAGTACTGTGCGAAAGGTTAAGGTGAATTTATGTGTCTGTTTATTTTTTCAAACAATAAAAGGGTGATTCTTAGACTACGGGCACTTATTATGTCCTTTGATCATATTGTATGAAAAATAGAAAAAAGGGGAAATTTCACACTTTTATAGTTATCTTTACAATGAAAGTGTGTTAAGAAATTTGTTCTAGTAGTCTATGATGACTTTTTCACCTTTTTTCAGCATCATTATATGCAAATATTGCCGTTTTGTGCTTGTCCCACACCCAGACTTTTGATCTTCAGTGATAAAAATGAATGGTAAAGAAACGTTTGTTATGTGTCGACGCGGGTTGAGGAGTGGACCTGCGTCTGACTGAACCCAGCGCTAAATAACCAGAAAGCGGTTCCAAAAACAAAACAATTTTATTTTCCCCTCTTGTGCAATACTCAGTGTACAACATAAAATAGGGTTTGTCTGGCGGAGTGAAGAACGGCGCGCTCTCCAGCGCTCAAAGGGATCGAAGCCCGGTGCTTCTGGACTCACATTCACCGCCAAACACCCCCCAGGTGGACACGACAAACTGACTCTCTGTGAAGGATAGAAGAGGTGAGGTAAGTCAACAGCTACAACTAATATCCTTCAAAGGCACACACTATCAGCAACACATTCAGGTCTGAATTTAAGCTTTATGTAAATGAGCAGCTTCTCACAACAGGTGGAGGATCATCAGTCCGCATGCCACGGCCGTGAGAAGCGAGCTGCACAATTCTCATCAATGTTCATATATACTGCGTAACAAAATACCAAATTACTATTAACACTTATTCAGACAATCAATCACCTCTGATGTGTGCTGACAGCATGTGTCCCTCACCCATCCTCCTTCACGGGCACGATGTGTCAAACCCAGGCGCGGTCCTCAGCGTCTCACAAACGAACGTCACAAGGTCGAGTTCCCGGCAATTCTGCTTGAATCACTCATGGCTTAAATGCAGAACGCCATCTCATTATCTACTTCAGCTGAAAGTCTTTAAGTTTGCACGTGAGCATCATCCACAGGTGCTGCAAATCATGCTGATGAGGGTGAAGGACTCTTCTGCCAGCACCTTCTCCACAGACAAAAACCAGTTTGCATACCACCTGGAGAGCAAAGAAAAGAAAAGAACACCAAAATGTCCAGCCAAACCCCCCAACACACAACATTTTTTCTAATGTTTTAAAATATCTCTGAATAAAATATCAGTAAAATATTCAAAACATAATTGGAGTATTCAATGTCATACAACTGTTGTGATTTTTTTAAACAAATTATAGTTGTCCCACACTATTGCCGTAATTTCCATCACAACACTGTAATGTCCCTAAACAGTTTGTATGAAAGATTGTTTGGGTAGTTTCTATGGAGATAAACAGTGACATCAGAGCACATGTATATAGCGCCAAATCACAACAAACAGTTGCCCCAAGGCACTTTATATTGTAAGGCAATGGTGTGGTGGAAATTACATTTACAAGGCCAATAGTGCCCGTAGTTAAATAATCACCCAAAAGTCTGTTCACTACATACAATTTACAATATATATTATTAATGCATTAATACACTGTTTCTTTGACATGATAAAACTATATTATTTATTTAGGTGATCGATCTAAGGGCTGTCTTCCATTGCCAACTTTTAAATTAGATTAAATTAGATAGAACCTTGGGAAGACTTCCTCAGGGAAATTGAAGTTCCAGCAGCATCGTATAGCAGCATGCAGGGTAAGAAGCACACAGAGTATCAAAAGTGAACATAAAAAACAATTTGCAAATATAAGTCTAAATACACAAATATAAATAACAGAAATACTGCTCACTGCTGGTGTACTGGCTACTACTGTTCCTCTCCTTCCTCTCCTTAGCACAAATGAGTACAAATTAGCACAAATGAACCCGAATCAGGGCGAGTGGGAAAAAAAAGCCAAACTTTGAGTCACAGTCGCGAGGGACAGACATTTAGACAGCTGTGGACGAATGCCATTTGAATACCCAGAATGTGTGCCGAAGCCCCTATTGAATGATTTATGCACATTCAGTGAGCATCAGCTCCTTAATCCAGGTCGACTGCAGCTGGAACACAGTATGAATACCCAAAGTGGGGGTCAAATGCAGCCAGATCACAGTACGAAACTCCACAATGCCAGCAGAATGCAGCAGAAATATGCACCTTAAATGCTGTATGTGTGCAGCCTGATTGACAACCGAGGTCTGGGTGGAAGGCAAGGAAGGAGATTGGCGTGGCAGAGCAAGCCATGTTGTCTGCTCTTTTGAAGACCTGTCGTGTCTCACTGCTGGATTTTGAATGACATCCAACCTGTGGACTGATTACATGTAAACCAGGGTCCTCGGACTATCACATCACTGTTGTGCTTGTGATGTGTGTCATCAGATTATTACAGACATCAGCTCACCTTTGTGCACACCCACAGCTGTTATTACTGGTAATAGCCACCAGTCCACAGTGCACTGCAGTAAACCCATGATCAGGGGACCCTGGCTTACATACATCAGTCCATATATGGATAAAATATGGAAACCAGAGGAGAGGTAAGGCAGGTCCTAACATTAATGCATCACAGAGCACCCTCCGCCATTGCACACATGCTCTCTCTCTCTCTCTCTCTCAGTCTCTCTCTTTCCCACCAGGAAATCAGCTGTTTAGCAGACAGTGGGATGCACTGTCCAGATGGGCTCACACACGTGCAGCAAATGGATCAGCTGATATGGGCACACACACACAGCTGAGGGATCATTTGATCCACCCTCACGCACACGGAGTGAATCGTTCAGCCGTTATGAGCACACACACGCAGCTGAACGATCATTTGAGCCAGCCTCACACACGCAAAGCAGATTGTTCAGCTTTTATGAGCACATACACGCAGCTGAGCGATCATTTGATGAAGCCTCATGCACGCGCAGTGGTGTGATCAGCTGTTTTTTGCTCATGCACGTTGTGGCCGATCTTCCAGCTGACATGACAGCTCACAGCACAGCCAATCATTCCGCTGACATGACAGCTCACAGCGCTGCTCTGTGACACTAAGTTGAAGGTAAGTTATGCGACTGATGACACATGTTTCTTGTAATTTACTCAGAATCAGAATCAAATTTATTGTCAAGTTCTCACATACAAAGAATTTGATCTAGTGTCATTGGTGCATAAAGAACAATAAAAAAATACTTCTGTAAGAAGTAATAGGTGCATAAACAACAATAAACAAAGAAAATAAATACTTCTGTGATAAGTAAAGGAGCCAAATAGATAAATGGACAAAACTAAGTCAAATAGATATAGTGGCATAGTGGAATGGGGCTGTGCAGGCATGAAGATGAACAGTTCAGGGATGATCAGTTTGTACTTTGAGGGAGTAGGTGGGCAGGGTAAATGGGGGTCTCTGCTATGATTTACAAGTCTTGCTGCAGACGGAAAGAAGCTGTTTTTGTGTCTTGATGTTTTAGTCCTGATTGACCTCAGCCATCTGCCTGAGAGGAGGGTAACACAAAGTTTGTGTCCTTGGTGAGAGGGATCAGCCGCTATCATCCTTGCTCACCTCAAGGCCCTGCAGGTGTACAGGTCCTGAGGGATGGCAGATTGTGCTCAATCACCTTTTCTGCTACATGGATGATACTCTGCAATCTGCTCCTGTCCTTAGCAGTGGCAGCAACGTACAATACAGTGATGGAGGAGGAGATGATGTACTCAGTAATGGCAGTGTAGAAGTTCACCATCATTGTTTTTGGCAGGTTGAGTGTAAATCTAAAAAAAGTCTAAATACGTCCATTATATCCTCGCCACACATAGCACAAATGAGCCTGAATGCTCCACAAATGAGGATTCGACCCATATTCTGGAAAATTCGAGGTGCATTCAAAATCCTCATACAGCATTCTTAAAGCAGTCAGGACAATCATGCGGCCAGAGCACATGCACTCCTCGTGCACTTGTGGTGGAAAATATATCGAACGGCGGTCGCAATCTGACTGCAGTCATAATATTTGTACAGCATGAAAATGCAATTCGAAGCATTTGGAGAGTGCTCGAGGGGCTGTTCAAAATGTTTGGGCGCGTCAAATCCTGGCTGAATGTCTCGATTGTGCCCCAGTCACACTAGAGACTGAATGAGGCAGAATGCTGCACGAATGGACATCCAACTTACATTTGGGCAATTTTGAGGAACACTTGAAATCCTCGTACAGCATTCTTGATTGTGTCCACGCAGTCTGGCACAATCTTGTGGCCAGCCCAAGTGTAGAGCGCATGCATACCACTGTCAAGGTGCGTTCAAGGTGGGGAAAATTCGAATGGCAGTTTTAGTTCAGTTTGACTGCAGACTCAGCATTTCAAAACACCTGAATGGGGTTGGCCGACATACCGCAATGGTCAGCCAATATAGAATGCAGAATACCGTAGATGTGGCACGGATGAGCTGGAGTGCCCCACAATGTCCCACGTGGGGGTCGAATGCAACAATGATGAGAGCCAAATGTCTCTAGTGGCTCTTCAATGCAACACGACTATGAGCTAATTGGCCTGATTGCCCCCCACCCCCCCCCAATGCAACACAACTGCAAGCCGAATGTCCCGAGTGGCTCACACAATGCAACACAGATGAGGCTGGAACAACATGCCTGGCCATAGACTGTGATCGGACCACATTGACGCAACAGCTGATAGTATTGAAAGGTGGGACGCTGGCGTATGGTTCAGTGTTCACATTGAGTACCTCTTGATCAGCACTCTGAATGTGCGCAAATCAGTTGAGGCGGCTTTAGCCCATGTTCTGGGTATTCGCATGGCATTCGCACACGACTGGCTAATTATTTGTCCCTCCCAACTGCATCTCGAATTTTGTCTTTTTTGCCCATTCAGGCTGACTCGGCGTCATTCATGCTCATTTGTGCAAAGTGTGATGGGGCCTTTAATGCTGTCCATTGATTGGATGAAAGCTGCAGTGCTCATGGGAACAGACTGTTTCATTCAGACACAGAGTAATGTAATCTTACCTGTTTGTTTCAGTGGGATTCATCCTCACAATCTGACGAGCACGTAACCACATAAAGCCTCCTGATTTTGGAAAACAACATATGATAATACTTAAATTCCTTTTCATGGCTGGAAACATAGCATTTTAAAGCAAGTCCTTCTGTGTTTTTTCTTCTCCAGGTGTGTTTCTCAGAGGATGCCGGTGTCATGTTCTGATCACCGATCAGATCACGACCGGCACTTTAAAAGTTTAAAGAGCCACGGTGCTTTGTTCATTCATGGCAGTGTTTACCACAGCCATCAATCGACTCATCAGCATTCTGGTCGCGATGAAAATGATCCACCAACACAAAATAAAAAAATTGAATAAAATAATGGTAAATTACTCTGTTTCTGACCCACACCACACCGTGCAGTACTGACCCGAACCAATCAGTGGAAATGGGGCTGTCGGCATACACTGGCTAATTGTCAAGGTGTGAGAGCTACATTAATTTATTAGATGTACAGCATATGCCAGCGTTTCTAATACGGTCAGCATACCCAGACTCAAAGCAGAGCCTTTATGGAGGTAACAGTCCGTTCAGCCACGTGTGATGCTCTGCGGCTATGAGATGTGTTGGCTCGCAGTGATGCACTGTGTTTTCGGTGTGATTGTACAATGTTCACGTCTGGTGCACATGATTGCATGCCACAGACTTTGCACATTATTATATTTCCTTTTTTTGCACCCTGAACGGAATTGAACAGGATGGATTCCGACTCATCTTGAGTACAATCGGGATGTGCTGGCAAGATTTGGTGTGCCAGGACCATTTTGAGGTTCCCTCAAATGCAATCAGAATGCTCTGAAGGCTGTTGAGTTGCCATTTTGAATGCTTTGAATGCAGTCAGACTATGGTCAGACTGCACTTTGACTGCCTTTCAAGCTTTTCCCACCTCAAATGCACCTTTGACAGTTAGGTGTATATGCTCTACATTCAGGCTGGCCGTGCGAATGAGCCCGACTGTTTGGAATGCACTCAAATAGCTGTCGGAGGTTTTCGAATACACCTCGACTTTGCCCGAATGGAGGTTGAGTATTCATTTGGTCGGCATTCGGGCTAATTTGGCCTCTAGTGTGATGGGGGTATTACCAGAGAGTTCAGCTTCATGTCAACTATGGAGTTAGCCCCCTGATCACTTTGTCATGATTCTGATCCTCTCCCTTGATTCCAGATTGTCTATGTTTTGGCACAAAAAAAGTAAAAAATAATTGGATATGGAATCAGGCCCTAAAGTTGGGTGTAATCATTGGTACAACCCCAATTCCAATGAAGTTGGGATGTTGTGTAAAATGTAAATAAAAACAGAATACAAGGATTGGCAAATCCTCTTCAACCTATATTGAATTGAATACACCAGAAAGACAAGATATTTAATGTTCAAACTGATGAATTTTACTGTTTTTGTGCAAGTATATTCTCATTTTGAAATGATGCCTGCAACACGTTTCAAAAAAGCTGGGACAGTGGTATGTTTACCACTGTGTTACATCACTTTTCCTTCTAACAACACTCAATAAGCATTTGGGAAGTGAGGACACTAATTGTTGAAGCTTTGTAGATGGAATTCTTTCTCATTCTTGCTTGATGTACGAATTCAGTTTTTTAACAGTCCAGGGTCTCCGTTGTCGTATTTTGCACTTCATAATGTGCCACACATTTTCAGTGGGTGACAGTTCTGGACTGCACCCACACACTTTTACTATGAAGTCATACTGTTGTAACACATGCAGAATGTGGCTTGGCATTGTCTTGCTGAAATAAGCAGGGATGTCCCTGCAAAAGACATTGCTTGGATGGCAGCATGTGTTGCTCCAAAATCTGGATGGACCTTTCAGCATTGATGGTGCCATCACATATGTGTAAGTTGCCCATGCCATGGGCACTCACCCCCCCATACCATCAAAAATCCTGGCTTTTGAACTTTGCACTGGTAACAATCTGGATGGTCTTTTAACTCTTTTGTCCGGAGGACACGGCGTCCATGATGTCCAAAAACAATATGAAATGTGGACTCATCAAACCACAGCACACTTCCACTTTGCGTCTGTCCATTTCAAATGAGCTTGGGCCCAGAGAAGGTGGTGGTGGCGCTTCTGGATGTTGTTGATGTATGGCTTTTGCATGGTAGAGTTTTAACTTGCACTTATAGATGTAGTGATGAACTGTGATAACTGACAATGGTTTTCTGAAGTGTTCCTAAGCCCATGCGGTAAGATCCTTTACACAATGTCAGTTTTTAATGCAGGGAGGGATCGAAGGTCACGGGCATTCATTGTTGGTCTTCGGCCTTGCCGCTTATGTGGAGAAAGTTCTCCAGATTCTCTGAATCTTCTGATTATGTTATGGACTGTAGATGATGGAATCCCTAAATTCCTTGCAACTGAACGTTGAGAAACATTGTCCTTAAACTGTTCAACTATTTTTTACACAGTTGTTCACAAAGTGATGATCCTCACCCCATCTTTGCTTGTGAATGGCTGAGCCTTTTGGGGATATTCCTTTTATACCCAATCATGACACTCACAGTTGGTGTCCTCACTTCCAAAACACTTACTGAGTGTTGTTAGAAGGAAAGGTGTTATGTGCCGACACGGGTTGAGGAGCGGACCTGCGTCTGACTGAACCCAGCGCTAAATAACCAGAAAGCGGTTCCAAAAAACAAAACATTTATTTCCCTTTCCGTGCAATAATTGTGTACAACATAATATATAGCTTGTCTGGCGGAGTGAAGGACGGCGCGCTCGCCAGCGCCCAAAGGGATCGAAGCCCAGCGCTTCTGGACTCAAACTCATTGCCAAACACCCCCAGGTGGACACGACAAACTGACTCTGTGAAGGATAGAAGAGGTGAGGTAAGTCAACAGCTACAACTAATATCCTTCAAAGGCACACGCTATCAGCAACACATTCAGGTCTGACTTTAAGCTTTATGTAAATGAGCAGCTTCTCACAACAGGTGGAGGATCATCAGTCCGCACGCCACGGCCATGAGAAGCGAGCTGCACAATTCTCATCAATGTTCAAATATACTGCGTAACAAAATACCAAATTACTATTAACACTTATTCAGACAATCAATCACCTCTGATGTGTGCTGACAGCATGTGTCCCTCACCCGTCCTCCTTCACAGGCACAATGTGTCAAACCCAGGCGCGGTCCTCAGCGTCTCACAAACGAACATCACAAGGTCGAGTTCCCGGCAATTCTGCTTGAACCACTCATGGCTTAAATGCAGAACGCCATCTAATTATCTGCTTCAGCTGAAAGTCCTTAAGTCTGCACGTGAGCATCATCCACAGGTGCTGCGAGTCATTAGGCCTGCACGTGGACATCCTCCACAAGTGCAGCCAATAATGTTGATGAGGGTGAAGGATTCTTCTGCCAGCACCTTCTCCACAGACAAAAACCAGTTTGCATACCACCTGGAGAGCAAAGAAAAGAAAACAACACAAAAACATCCAGCCAAACCCCCCAACACACAACAAAAGGTGATGTAACACAGTGGTAAACATACCATTGTCCCAGCTTTTTTTAAATGTGTTGCAGGCATCCATTTCAAAATGAGCAAATATTTACACAAAAACAATAAAGTTTATCAGTTTGAACATTAACTATCTTGTCTTTGTGGTGAATTCAATTGAATATAGGTTGAAGAGGATTTGCAAATCATTGTATTCTGTTTTTATTTACATTTTACACAACGTCCCAACTTCATTGGAATTGAGGTTGTTTTCTCTGCCCCTGATCAAGGCAGTGTCTGTACATCTGGAGTTGGTCCCCGAATGCTAGACTGTGGCTGCCCACTGCTCCTAGTGGTTGGATTGCTTCCAAGTGTAATTAGGATGGATTAAATGCAGTAGACAATTTTTTTTGTATGTATATAAATGTAAATGTATGTACTATGACAATAAAGGCTCTCTATTCTATTCTATTGGCAGCTTTAAACAGTTAAAAAATGTGATGTCGGGATAAATGATGATGACAAAATGTGAACAATTAGATTTAATTAGTTCAGATTGGTGTAATTTTGTGTAAACATAGGTGACAGACACAATGTGCATTAATTGTTCTCTGAGCAGGAGCCTTCTTCTGATCATCCTTGGCAACATGAAACCCATACAAAGCATGCTGGTACTCTCTATTCTGCAATAACTGGTTACATGTGTATGTGTACAGCTGTATGCAAAAGTTTGGGCACCTTTGATAATTTTCATGATTTTCCTTTATAAATCATTGGTTGTCTGGAAATTTCAGTTAAATATATCATATATCAGATGAACACACTGATATTGAGAAGTGAAATGAAGTTTCTAGTATTTACAGAAAGTGTGCAATAATTATTTAAACAAAATTAGGCATGTGCATAAATTTGGGCACCCTTGTCAATTTATTGATTTGAATACATTTAGCACTAATTATTGGAACACAAAATTGGCTTGGTAAGCTCATTGACCCTTGACCTCCTTACACAGGTGAATCAAATAATGAGAAAGGGTATTTAAGGTGACCATTTCCAAATGTTTCCCCTCATTGCATCTCTTCTAATGAGTGGCAACATGGGAGCCTCTAAACAACTCTCAAATGACCTGAAAACAGAGATTGTTCAAGATCGTGGTTTAGGGGAAAGATACAAAAAGCTATCTCAGAGATTTCAGCTGTCAATTTCCACTGTGAGGAACATAGTGAGGAAATAGAAGATCGCAGGCACAGTACTAGTTAAGGCCCGAGTGGCAGGCCAAGAAAAATCTCAGGTAAGCTGAAGTGAAGGATGGTGAGAACAGTCATAGTCAACCCACAGACCTGCTCCAAAGACCTACAACATGATCTTGCTGCAGATGGTGTCTCTGAGCATGCTGTATGATGCTGTAATGCAGAGGAAGCCTTTTCTGCATACACGCCACAAATGGAGTCACTTGAGGTATGCTAAAGCACATTTGGACAAGCCAACTTCATTTTGGAATAAGGTGCTGTAGACTGATGAAACTAAAATTGAGTTATTTGGACATAACACGGGATGTATGCAAGGCTGAAAAAGAACACAGCATTCCAAGAAAACACTTGCTACCTACAGTAAAATTTGGAGGTGGTTCCACCATGCTGTGTGGGTGTAAGGCCAGGGTCACATGGATTCTAGTCAATATCAGCAGATTCTTGAGAACAATGTTCATGAATCAGTGACAAAGTTGAAGTTGAGCTGGGGCTGGATCTTTCAACAAGACAACGACCCTAAACACTGCTCAAAATCTACTCAGGCATTCATGCAGAAGAACAAGTACAACGTTCTTTTTCTGTTGGGGTGCCCAAATTAATGCACCTGCCTAATTTTGTTTAAAGAATTATTGCACACTTTTTGTAAATCCTCTAAACTTCATTTCACTTCTCAAATATCATTGTGTTTGTCTGCTATATGATATATTTTACTGAAATTGTTGATCCAAACAACCAAACTCACACCAAACCATCTGCCAACTCTTGGAGATCTGTCTTAACACCACATATTTCCTGTTTAGGGGGAATTACTACGTGCAGATCCATGGTTGTGCGATGGGGTCTCCGGTATCCCCCATTGTGGCCAATCTGTACATGGAATGAGTGGAGAAGACAGCCTTGAGGAGTGGTCCACCCCCTCGTCGGATTTTCATTGTGAGGAAATGGCGGAATGATTTGGGCTTTTTTTCCATCTGAATTTTTTCAGAAACTGTTAGAGACTGGCAGCTGGAAACCATTAGAAAAAATTTATCTGGCTTTCAGTGAAAATGTTACGGGCTTGGTAGAGAATAAGGAGTGTTACTGTCGCTTTAAGGATGGCCCCCAGCGGCTGTGGGGCGCGCTGCGCTCCGAAGCCGCCATCGACAGGCTGAACGACCAGTTCATTTGTAAACGGATGGCTGTCTGGATCCATGATCATCGTGTGCTATTTCTCTGGTTATCACAAGAGCTGGACATCAACCATTTTCCGGCAGTTTTCACTTTTAACAAGAGATTTTGTCATGGAAAGCAGAGCGGAGGCTTCGCGCGTCACGATGGATTCGCTACTGGAGCGAGACAAAACCACCTCCCTTTTGGTCTCACAGGACGGCTTTGAGATGGCGTCGATGGCGTCAGCCTGTCGATGGCAGCTTTGGAGCGCAGCATGCCCCACAGCCGCTGGGGGGCTGTCCTTAAAGCAACAGTAACACTCCTTATTCTCTACCAAGCCCGTAACATTTTCACCAAAAGCCAGATAAATTTTTCTAATGGTTTCCAGCTGCCAGTCTCTAACAGTTTCTGAAAAAATTCTGATGGAATAAAAGCCCAAATCATTCCGCCATTTCCTGACAATGAAAATCCGACGAGGGGCTGGACCACTCCTCACTCAAAGCCTGCTCACAGGCGAATGACGCAACCAACAGGCGTGGAAAAACTCACGCATGCGCATGAGGGTTCAAGCTTGTCTGACGCAATCACACGTGATTCAAATCCGTATGGTTTTTGAAAAAAATAATAAGGTCGGATACTTTTCTAATAGACCTCGTATACAACTGTGCTGCTCTTGTGTAGGAACATTTATTCATTTCTGTCCCTGATTGAAATGGTCTGATGTAATGCCATAAGAAATCATCCTCCCCACAAAGAGGTTTACAAAAAACATTTAGTTTTTGTTATAATAGGAATGCTTACACATTTGTAATCTAATGTTGATCCTTGAATATGGACATATTATAATTACGAGGTAACAGTACCTGTGGGAATGAAGATAGTAAGCATTACGGCAAGCTGACATTTAACTGAAATGACCTTGACCTTAACCCTAATTATTGATTTCTGGCTGTCCTTGCCAGGGCAATTCTAAAATCCATGTTATGTGCTGCCGCGGATTGAGGAGCGGACCAGCGTCTGACTGAACCCAGCGCTAAATAACCAGAAAGCGGTTCCAAAAACAAAACCAATTTACTTCCCTCCTGTGCAATAATTGGTGTACAACATAAATATTCGGTTGTCTGGCGAGGTGAAGGACGGCGCGCTCTCCAGCGCCCAAATGGATCGAAGCCCGGCGCTTTCTGGACTCAGATTCACCGCCGAACACCCCCCAGGTGGATACGACAAACTGACTCTCTGATGCGTGCTGACAACATGTGTCCCTCACCCATCCTCCTTCACAGGCACGATGTGTCAAACCCTGGCGCGGTCCTCAGCGTCTCACAAACGAACATCACAAGGTCGAGTTCCTGGCAATTCTGCTCGAATCACTCATGGCTTAAATGCAGAACGCCATCTCATTATCTGCTTCAGCTGAAAGTCTTTAAGTTTGCACGTGAGCATCATCCACAGGTGCTGCAAGCCGTTAGGCCTGCACGTGAACCTCCTCCGCAGGTGCAGCCAATAGTTCTAATGAGGGTGAAGGACTCTTCCGCCAGCACCTTCTCCACAGAAAAAAACCCAGTTTGCATACCACCTGGAGAGCAAAGAAAAGAAAACAACACCAACATGTCCAGCCACACCCCCCAACACACAACAGTCCACCCAAGTATGTGCTACTTTTGGTCTGAATTGGACTAAAATCTACATTCCTTGACCTTGACCAATGCCAACAATTTTTTTTTAAAGACAGCTTCCAGGCCAGCCTTCAATGACATGCCACACTTGGTGTCAATCAGCAAACGGACCAGGGAGCAGTCAACAACAGATAGACATAACATTGGGACAACCTATAAGCACACAGCAATTCTGGTGGAAATTGGTCCAAACACTTTGGAGGAGTAACAGAACAATCCTTTCTCAATTTATAGTGTGATTCATTTTGTGGGTTAGGTATGAAGCATAGAAAATTAAGCTGAACATAACATGACCACAGTAAATGTTTCAATTTCCCTGGCATCTTATATATATATAATGCAATGCTAAAATACTCTCGGGGTATGAACACAAAAATAGGAACCAGAATGTGACCTTTTGACCTATAGCTCAAGTTTAGCCATTTTGAAATTGGAATGGACAGATACAAAATTTCTTGGTGTTTATATTGAGGATAAATAAGGTTGGAAAACACATAATATGTATATGTCACGGACATGCACAAGCGAAACTCGTCAGCATCTCACCATGTCATTTAGATCCTTCAGACTTTATTTTGAGTAAATGCGTCAAGGGAGCATTAGCATGGCAAAAACCTTTCAGCTGACCCAGACCGACCCCCCGCCTTTTTAAGTATTTTTTTCTTTATTTGCCTCTAGTAGAGAAGCTTGAATCATCAACTGGACTGGGTTGCTTGACACAAGGACGTTTCGCTTCAAATCGCAGAAGCTTCCTCAGCTAAAATTCTTGCTCTGGAAGTCCGGAAGTCTTTTTAGTTTATTAAAGTTTATTTGCCTCTCACATGCCTGGAAAAGCTCCTTTTCTTGCCATCTAACCTTGTCCTTTAGGTCCTTCAGATTTTTTTCAGTAAAATGGTTCTTGGGAGCATGAGCATGACTAAAACCATTCAGATTTAGAATTTTGAAGCACTTTCCTTATTTTGCCTTTCATCTTCTGGAGAGGCTCTGCCCCCCATACACCCCATCTTTTAAAGCTTTTTTTTTTTTTTTGCTTTTCAGCTGACCCCCCTAATTACAGCCCTCTTAACCCCCTGCCACTTTAAGCATTTTTTAAAAATGTAGATGTAAATTAATATTTAAAGTTTTCAGCTCATTGACAGTAGGGCTGTACAATATGGCCACATTATCGTATCTCAATATTGTCATATCAATATGCTATATGATATGACTATGATTTGACACAAAGGGCAGCAACAGTGAAAATTAAACATTCTTAAACAAAACAGTAATAAAACCACACTCATTTTGCACTCATGTGCCCTCCAAAAGTATTGGAACACTTGGAATTTCACATAATTTGTTTATGCCATTTTAAATACAAGAAATACAAAAAGTAAACAATAAAAAATTCTAAAATGATCTTCCTCAAACTCACACTGAAAGCAAATCTCTAAAACTTGATAAAACCTGTAAACAATAATCAGTTTTATTGCCAGTTTTCTTTAGACAAGTCAGGGGATGGAAACATGAACATTTCCAAGTCATTGAATAAGTCTTGGACTTTATTTACATCAATTATGAAGAAATACAAAAGTTTCTTTCACCAAAACATCAAATCTAGGCTTTCATCTCAAATGTGCTTTCTGTCAAATTGTAGCTGAACTATCGGGTCTTCTTTTTAAGAAATCCTCCTCTACATCATTTGATCAGGAAGCTGGATTAATTAATTTATATCAAGTTGTTGAGATTTGCTTTCAGTTTGACTTAAAGGAAGATAATTTTAGAAAAAAAATGTATTTGAAATGGAATAGACAAATTCAAATGTGTGAAATACCAAGTGTTCCAATACTTTTGAGGGCAATTGAGAAACACTGAGGAGCAGCATCTTACATCTCATATATAGTGCAGCAGATAAGAGAATATTTAGAGTGGAATCCTGCAAATGGTGATACAAGCATCAAATTTGGCACAAATAATCCATAGACATGAAGTCTTTTGAAAAAACTGATGGCGACTTGAATTTTTAATAGGCAGCCATGTAGGGGTCAGTTGAAGAATTGCACAGGGGTCAAAATTAAATGATGCTTCAATCATATAGAAACGTACACCACATTATTTGCCTGATCATTTAGATTCCAAAAAGTTTATAGTTTGGACAATCTGTGACTGAATGCTATGGAGTTATGAGGTAAAAGCAGCAAGACTGGTGACAAAGGTCAGTTTCAGTTTGTACAGTGGTCAAAAGTTAACATTGCTCCATTAATTTTGCTACAGCTGTATTGTATCACCATTTGAAGGACTGTTTCAGTTATCTGCTGCACTAATAAGCCAACAGAGCATGAACCAGCTGCTGTCTGTTAGCTTAAACGTGTATATAAGCAGTGGTGGGCACACTTCCGATAATAGATAATTATCGAAGATAATTCATTATCGGATTATCGTTTTAGATAAACTTAAAAACCATGATCGGACTAATTATCTTCCGATGAATTACCGTCCGATAACGTTTAGATCGATAACGTACTAAACTAAGCTGAACAGTGAAAAACATTTTTAAAACTGTTAAAGCTGTTGAGACCTACCTGTTAAAAGTTTCCTAATAGACATGTTGTTCTCTCCTCTGCAAACAGAAACCACTCTATCGTCTGTAAGCAAAGGAGAACTGGTGCCCCCCCCCAAAAAGTAATTTCTTTTAACACCATACTAATATAACCACAATGTCACCAAGTCATCCAGAGGCATGTTTAACTTATGGTTCAAATTTTAACCACTCATTTTAGAGAAGTTATTTAAAATTATTGTCATGTCTGAAGTTTATAAAGTGAAAATATCAGATATATGTTTTCGTTTTAAAGTAATGTGCTAATTTTTAAGGTTTTGTGAGCACATGCTGTGCCAGGCTGCAATGCATTATGGGTAGCATAAAGTAATCTCAGACGTTCACGACAGGACAAATGCATTTCAGACACTCTGTTCAGGGTCCACAGATAACAGCATTAAACTCTAGTGCCTAAAACTCTCGTGAATATATTCTCTGGGTTTATAGACGTTAGTGTATTTGCGTTTGTTAAATTCCACGCATCTTAAATGTAGCAGACACAGATTATCTGGAATTTTGTTTGACATTTTTTCAAGGCCGCTACTGCCATCTACTGGCCAGGAGTGTTCATGGCAGTATTAAACGTCTGGGTACATGGCTGCTCTCAAAGTGTTGGTATTGTCCATTGTCCAGGCGCTTTCTGTGTGCATATATTTGTTAACTTTGTATTCTAAAACTACGGTTAGAAGTAATTCCGACTCCTTATCGGTCCACACGAACGAGGTTGGCGGCATGTTTTTAGTTTTTGTGGAAGTGACGACAAGAGAATAAGGCTCCTGATTGGATAGAATTTTAATCAGTACCGCCACCCAAAGGTTTGGCAGACTAATTACAACACATTTATACAGTTCGATGTGGATTGTTTTTTTTTTTAAACGACGTAGTGTGGATGAAGTTTTTTCCCCAAACTGAAAGGGTAAGATATTCGGTTTTACAAATACCCCACAACGTGTGTACATGGCCTTATGTCTGTGAAAGACACTATATAAATAAATTTACTTACTTACTTACTAATATTGAGTGCATGTTTTACAACATCATAAAAGTTATAAAAAAAAAATGCGATGACACTTCCAGGGCTCCGTAAAAATGCCTGTTTTTACAAATAAAAATGGAATATTTTACAAAAGCACATTTATCTTTAAACCAACACACGACACGTCACATTAACGTGTTGGTTTACATAATGGATTACTGAACCAATCACTGTTTAGCACTTTTACCCAGAATGCTTTGCGGTCTGTGTTTGTTACAAAACCTCAGAATTAGTGCCTTATTCAACATTTATTTATTTATTTATATTTATATAGCACCAAATCACAACAAACAGCCGCTCCAAGGCGCTCCACACTGCAAGGCAAGGCCATACAATAATTACGTAAAAACCCCAACGGTCAAAACGACCCCCTGTGAGCAAGCACTTGGCGACAGTGGGAAGGAAAAACTCCCTTTTAACAGGACGAAACCTCCAGCAGAACCAGGCTCAGGGAGGGGCAGTCTTCTGCTGGGACTGGTTGGAGCTGAGGGAGAGAACCAAGAAAAAGACATGCTGTGGAGGGGAGCAGAGATCAATCACTAATGATTAAATGCAGAGTGGTGCATACAGAGCAAAAAGAGAAAGAAACACTCAGTGCATCATGGGAACCCCCCAGCAGTCTAAGTCTATAGCAGCATAACTAAGGGATGGTTCAGGGTCACCTGATCCAGCCCTAACTATAAGCTTTAGCAAAAAGGAAAGTTTTAAGCCTAATCTTAAAAGTAGAGAGGGTGTCTGTCTCCCTGATCCGAATTGGGAGCTGGTTCCACAGGAGAGGAGCCTGAAAGCTGAAGGCTCTGCCTCCCATTCTACTCTTACATTAAAAGATATATGTTATATTTTAACTTTGTACAAATGACAGAATTGACATTAATGGAGTTATTCTATCAGTATTTTCAAAAAACCATAAGTTAGTATGACTTTATTTTCAAGACCTCCGCCTGACCGGAGTGTTGAAATTGATAGGGAGCTGGCTTTATGGCTGCTCTTGGTGTGTCTCTGTGGTGGGAATGCTGTTGTAAACAAGAGCTTCCAGCAGGGGCAGGATGTTGAAAGAAAAATGATTATGATTAGTAAAGAGTTGATTCCGTGGGTGCTCTCAGGCTTTCTCTGTGCTGCTTTCTGCAGGGGGCAGCATGGTCAAACATTGTTGCTTATTCTTTAGATCGTTTACTGCTTTCGATGCTTTCAAAAGCGATCGTGTTAAAAATCAATTTCAGCTCTTTAGTAACTGCAAATGTCCCATACGATACGATCCATTTTTGGGTGGTTTATTGGTTTATCTTTATCAAAGATAACTTTTCAGTTATCTTATTATGTGTTATCAAAGTTAATTTTTTGGTTATCTGTGCCCACCACTGTATATAAGGCAACGAAAATTAAAGGAGAAATGCTGCTTTTAACAGTCTGGCATAAAATATGGTTGTTTACTCACTAATATAAGTTTGGTGTCATTAAAAGTCCATAGTTCAAATGACGTGTTCAGTTCAAATCCGAAGCAAACATTTTTGTTCTTCTACTAAGGTGGATTAGAACTTTTTGTGGTACACAGCACTAACTACTGGACAGGAGGAACCTAGCAGTCAGTGTGACTCACTAATTTCAAAATGCAGGTCTTTCAACCAGACGAGTGGTGCTGTAACATGTAAATCATTTGTGTCCAATCAGATTTCAGGGGAGTCCAGTGAAACCCCGGCCTCTGCTCTAGCTCCACCCATGCCAGGAAGTGTTCAACATTTGACATTTCCTGTTTCACTGTGAATGAGAATTTGGCGCTTCCTGTTGAGCTTGCCACTGAGTTCCCGCGAGATTCCCATGAGATTCCTGTCGATCCAGGAATTGTTTGACATTTGAACATTTCCTGTTTTTACTGTGGATTTGAAATTTGGCACTTCCTGTTTAGGACACCCTGTGCCATGAGTGAGCTTTGCGCCGCTGCGTGACACTTCGCTCGTATTAATTATGTGAAATCTAAAATGTCAAAAGCCTTTGCAATTCTGCATAAAGCACAAGACTCCCTCTCCCAACATTCTGTAGCCATTTTGTAATCATACATTACTTGTTCCGTATATGACATACTGTGTTGAGGTTTGGGGAAATACATATAGAACTAATACTAATCGAATATTTCTTTTGCAAAATAAAGCTATAATAATAATGCAAATAACATGCTGTTGTAGTGCGGTATGCATTTTCAGAGGCCCAACGTTCACGCCCAGTCACCCAAAATGACAGATATTCGCCCTCGTCCATCTCGGGTGAATATCTGTCATTTTGGGCAACTGGGCGTGAACGTTGGGCCTCTGAAAATGCATACCGCACTACAACAGCATGTTATTTGCATTATTATCACTTACTGAGACACACAACACATAACGCATACATAAAAAGTTGGCTCACTTTAACTTTTGTCGTGTCAGCTGGCACACGCTGCTCTCCAAATTCGCCAGTGCGTCTTCATCAAGCTGGCTGCTTTGGCTGCTGTTCATTGTCATACTATGCATGAGAAAATCATCCGGAATATCCATATTGGGACCAACACAAACTTCTCACCTTTTTATCTTTTCCTCTGGTAAAGTGATAATAATTCTAAGATATTAACCATATCATGAGCCAGCAAATCCAGTATTTGCTTGTTTACAAATTTTAAAATTCTGCTACTTCGTTGATTACATCACAATACAAATTATGTATGAAGTCAAAAATAAACCTTTGCCTTGACATGTCCAGGATCTGTTTAAAATGAGGGACTCCAGCTCCAATTTGAGAGGGAAATTATTATTTGAGAAATTAAAGATCCGAACTACTGTAAAAAGTCATTGTGTTTCCGTTAAAGGTGTTAATATTTGGAATAACTGTCCTGATCATTTGAAATTACTTGGTACCTTAGTTGGCTTTAAAGGCTTTCTAAAAATAATATATTTTACCCATTATAGTTTGAAGAATTAGGTTTACCATTCTTGTTGTTGTGCTTGGGTTTGTGCACTATTGCTCATTGGTTGTTTGAAATTCTGGTGCACTAACTGAGTTGTATTGTTCATGCACATTTCTTTTGTATTGTTGTTGTGAGTATATAGATTTATATATGTATACATTCTTTATTTTTTATGGTACAAGGGGAGGGTATTTATAACCTTTGCTTCTGCCTTCACCCTTTTGGCCACACAGGTTCATTGTACGTTGTTCTTTTTATCTTCTTCTTTGTCTTTCGGCTGTTCCATTAGAGGTCGCCAACAGCAGAATCAATCGTTTCCATCTCACCCTGTCCTCTGTCTCTTCCTCTGTCACACCAACCACCTGCATGTCCTCCCTCAGCACATCCATAAACCTCCTTTTTGGCCTCCCTCTTCTCCTCCTGCCTGGTGGCTCCATCCTCAGCATCCTTCTCCCTATATACCCTGGGTCCCTCCTCTGCACATGTCCAAACCATCTCAATCTCACCTCTCTAACTTTGTCTCCAAACTGTCCCACCTGAGCTGTCCCTCTGATATGTTCATTCCTTATCTTGTCCATTCTTGTCACTCCCAAAGAGAATCTCAATCTCAATCTCAATCTCAATCTTCAGGTCTGCCACCTCCAGCTCTGCCTCCTCTCTTTTTGTTAGTGCCACCGTCTCTAAATCGTACAACATAGCTGGTCTCACTACTGTTTTGTAAACTTTTCCCTTCACTCTTGCTGATATTCTTCGGTCACAAATCACTCCTGCCACCTTTCTCCACCCACTCCACCCTGCCTGCACTCTCTTCTTCACCTCTTTACCACACTCTCCATTACTTTGAACAGTTGACCCTAAATAGTTAAACTCATCTACTTTCAGCACTTCTACTCCTTGTAACTGCACTATTCCACTGGGCTCCCTCTCATTCACACACATGTACTCAGTCTTACTTCTACTGACTTTCATTGTTCTGTTCTGCAAAGCATACCTCCACCTCTCCAGACTAGACTCAACTTGCTCTCTACTCTCACTACAGATCAAAATGTCATCTGAAAACATCATAGTCCATGGGGACTCCTGTCTGATCTCATCCGTCAACCTGTTCATCACCACTGCAAACAAGCAAGGACTCAAAGCTGATCCTTGGTGTAATCCCACCTCCACCTTGAATGAGTTTGTCATTCCGACTGCGCATCTCACTGCTGTCACACTATTCTTGTACATGTCCTGCACTACCCTAACATACTTCTCTGCCACTCCAGACTTCCTCATACAATACCACAGGCACCCTGTCATAAGCTTTTTCTATGTCCACAAACACACAATGTAACTCTTTCTGGCCTTCTCTGTACTTCTCCAACAGTATTCTCAGAGCAAACATTGCATCATAGTGCTCTTTCTTGGCATGAAACCATATTGCTGCTCACAGATCTTCACCTGTGTTCTAAGCCTAGCTTCTACTACTCTTTCCCATAACTTCATGTTGTGGCTGATCAGCTTTATGCCTCTGTAGTTACTACAACTCTGCACATCACCCTTGTTCCTGAAAACTGGAACCAGCACACTTCGTCTCCACTCCTCAGGCATCCTCTCACTTTCCAAGATTTTATTAAAAAATGTGGTTAGAAACTCTACTGCCATCTCTCCTAGACATTTCCATGCCTCCACTGGAATATCATCTGCACCAACTGCCTTTCCACTCGTCATCCTCTTCATAGCAGACCTCACTTCTTCCTTAATAATCTCTTGTACTTCCTGATTTACTCTCACCACATCTTCCAGCCTTTTCTCTCGCTCATTTTCTTTATTCATCAGCTCTTCAAAATATTCCCTCCACCTTCTCAGCACACACTCCTCACTTGTCAGCACATTACCATGTGCGTCTTTTACCACCCTAAACTGCTGTACATCCTTTCCAGCTCTGTCCCTTTGTCTGGCCAATCGGTACAATACTTTTCTCCTTCCTTACTATTCAACTTCTTGTACAGCTCGCAATATGTCTTTTCCTTCGCTTTTGCCACTTCTCTTTTTGCTTTATGCCGCATCTCCTTGTACTCCTGTCTACTTTCTTCATCTCTCCAACTATCCCAAAACTTTTTCGCCAACCTCTTTCTCCTTATGCTTTCCTGGACCTCTTCATTCCACCACCAAGTCTCCTTATTTCCTTCCACTGTCCAGATGTCATACCCAGTACTGTCCTAGCTGTCTCCCTCACCACATCTGCAGTATTTTTCCAGTTGTCCAAAATTGCTTCCCCTCCAACCAATGCTTCTCTAACCTGCATGCTAAATTTCACACAACAGTCTTCCTCCTTCAGCTTCCACCATCTGATCCTTTGTTGAGCTCTCACTCTCTTCTTCTTCTTTACCTCTAAAGTCATCCTACAAACCAAGGGCGCAATTTAGAACTAGAAATTGGGGGGACAAAGTGCGAGGCCCACAGGGCTGAAGCGCATAGGCCTGGGGTCTGGGGGCCACTTTAGGCCCCCAGAAGCCAACGGTTTCTAGATAAGCTTAGATGCATTCTGAGCATCCAGAACAGTAATTTTAATGTTTTGAGAAGACCATAAAGTGGACACAATTTGACTGCAATTTGCAACTGTAAGTACTTTATTTTGAGAATAGCCAGCACTGATTTTATTAACATCCTGGTGTAAATAAGGTATCACCACATGTGTAGAACTCAAAAATAATGATAGGTTGAGTTTTCATTAAAAAAAAAAAAAAACAGCTGCAATGTGGTAAAATGTATTCATAAATATGAAAGAACAGGCTCTTAATAATTATTAACTATCTCATACTGTATTTTTTTTGTCAAGATTTGTTTTTGCATAAGTTTGAAAAAACAACAGATCATAAGTTTAGGATAAATTACTTATCATGAATTTAATTTTCGAAGTGGCACTAATGACAACACTCATACTGAACATAATTTCGCTTGCATAGACTGATTTTGGAGATCAAGCAATAACTGCAGATGGGCTTTCTGAGGTCCCAGATAGCTTTTCTGGTTTCCTTTTCGAACTTTAAGAATTTAGTAAATTAGCATATGGTCCATTGATACTTATGTGTAGACACGAGTCCCTAGAGGCAACTATTTTTGGTTTCAAATCTGGGCAAATGCAGTCCCAGAAAATTCCAAATGTGACAAACAAAAAACAGGTGTTGTAAACAAGTCAATGCCACTAAAAATATAAACTTGCAGAAACAAAGATACTATTCTGACATGGTTTTGCACATAAGACCGACATGGTTTGCACATAAGACTGGCATAGCTTGTTTCAAGTACACACATATATGTCAGAAGGTGGGGGGGCATACCATATTCTGTCCCCCCTGGTTGAAAAGGTGGGGGGACATGTCCCCCCTATCTCCCACCCAATTGTGCCCATGCTACAAACAACCATCCTATGCTGTCTAACGACACTCTCTCCTGCCACCACCTTACAGTCGCTGATTTCTTTTAGCTTGCATCTCCTATAAAGAATGTAGTCCACCTGTGTGCACCTTCCTCCACTCTTATATGTTACCCTGTGCTCCTCCCTTTTCTTAAAGTACGTATTCACCACAGCCATTTCCATCCCTTTTGCAAAATCAACTACCATCTGTCCTTCCCCATTCCTATCCTTGATACCATATCTACCCATTACTTCCTCATCACCTCTGTTCCCTTCACCAACATGCCCATTGAAGTCCGCTCCTATCACCACTCTTTCATGCTTGGGCACACTTTCCACCACCTCATCTAACACACTCCAGAAATCTTCTTTCTCCTTCATCTCACAACCTACCTGTGGGGCATATGCACTGATGATATTCATGACCACCCCTTCAATTTCCAACTTCACACTCATCACCCTGTCAGACACTCACTTAACATCCAACACACTTTTAACATACTCTTCCTTTAAAATGACCCCAACACCATTTCTCTTCCTGTCCTCACCATGGTAGAACTCCTTGTACCCACTGCCGATGCTCCTGCTCTTACTTCCCTTCCACTTGGTCTCTTGCACAAACAATATGTCTATCTTTCTCCTCTCCATCATATCAGCCAGCTCTCTCCCTTTACCAGTCATACTACCAACATTCAAAGTCCCCACTCTCATTTCCACCCTTCTAGTTTTCTTCTTCTCCCGCTGTTTGTGGAAACGTTCTACTCCTCTTCTTCGTCATCTTCACCCAGCAGTAGCCCAATTTCCACCGGCACCCTGTTGGGCAACAGCACTAGTGGTGGACATTGCTAACCTGGGCCGCGACCGATCCAGTATGGAAATTCGATTCTTAGCCTGCATAGATGGGATGGCTTGTTTTACGCCGGATGCCCTTCCTGACGAACCCCCCTCCTCATTTATCCGGGCTTGAGTCCGGCACTCAGAATGTACTGGCTGCCCACCCCGTGTGGCTGAGTTGTACGTTGTTCTTTTATATGTTTTGTTATTGTCTGTGTTGTTATTAATCTGTGTGCTGAATAAATAAAATTATTCATTCATTCACTTATGCTGAGCAAAGACAGACAGATGGACGGATGGATACAAGGCCTTCACAATACCCAATGGCCATATTTTGGCCTCAGGTGAAGAAAGAACATCTCCTGTTTAGCTCTTCAATCACACACCTGGGTTGCTGAATTTCACTGACACTTGGTGTTGTATGGCTGGGGGGCCTGGCTGCCTTTTTGTTTCTGTCTTTTGTTTTTCCTTCCAGGTGGCTTGCATTTGGGACTGAGTGGCTGTGTTGCTGAGGTTATCAGGACCTCACCCTGATCACCTGCGGCTCGTCAGGACTCACAGCTGTGGTGCATCTATATGGATTGGAACATGGTGGCATTTAAGACTGGAGTATACAGTGTGTATTTGCCAGAGACTCGACCTTGTGACCAGACGGGGGAGATCGTCATCTCGGGAGCCATCTCATCATCAGTGGATGCAGAGAACATCCAGGGTTTGATGCACGGTCTGTGAAAGAGGAGGGGGTGAGGTCTCACGCTCGTCAGCACACTTCCTGAGGTACGTTAGATTTTGTGACTAACGTTTATACAGTCAGTAAATGTGGTGTCCCTCACACCTTATTATATTGAGCTGTACGTTAGTCATGTATCGGCTTCCACTGCAGTGGAGTTTTGTGAACTGGATGTTCCATGCCTGCAGGTTGGGAAGCTGATTAGTAATTAAGCCAGGAAGTGTTTGCTGTTTATGTACACCTTTGAGTGGTCTCTCTGTGTGTAGAGTGTGGACTCACATAATGGTTCCTTCTTTCAACAGACTCGGTTTGTTGCGGCCACCTGGGGGGTGTCGGCGGGGTCCTTGGGTCCGAACGGCTTCTGGCTCGGACCGTAAGCGCTGCTGGGAGCGCACCGTATCACCACCACGCCAGGACCGCGCACTCTTTGTTGTTTTGTATCACATCACTGTTATGTATTAAATTCAGTTAGCCTTTGTACCGTGCTCTGCTTATTTCATACTGGGTCCTTCAAACGCTGGTCGGTTCTCCGAGCTGCGTCCGACACATAACACTTGGGTCCTTAATGAGAAGCAGGATAACACCTTCTTGTTATATCATGTGCCCTACCTCGCTCCATTTCTATGACTTGCTTTAATAAATTACTGTCCAATAAGAACTTTTATGATCTTGGCATATGTTGCCTTTTATAGGTGAAAACAATTGCGTTCCCAGTTCACCCTGCACATTCTGATCATGAGAATGAGATTACGGAAGCCACAAAATGAGATAGTTTCACAGTGTCTGCACAATTCCTTCTCATTTGGGTCGTCACCACCTCCTTCCCCCCTAACCTCCTTCTCAGTTTCCTGGCATACCTTCAAAAACGCCGGCCCCACTTTTTGCCACTTTCAACTCCACTCATGCCGGGAGAGGCCTGTGCTGGCACGCCAGTGCACTCTTAAACTCACCACGACATCCCCAATCTAGTTCACACACACACACACACACACACACACACACACACACACACACACACACACACACACACACACACACACACACACACACACACACACACACACACACACACACACTTGATGTTATCGGGTCAGCACCAGAGCTTCAGCCACTTGAGTGATGAGAGGCTGTCACTCGTATTGTTTATCTATGACACAGGAGAGGAGAAACTGGAGAGAGAAAGAAAGTGAATGCTTCTTTCATTGCATATAGCATCACTCAAGGGAGTTTCCAAACCATGCTAGTCACAGATGACGAAATCCTCAAACAGGTTTAAAACACGTTTAAGTGTCACAACATTTTGTTGCTTTGTTCTGCAGGTTTTTGCAGAAGCAGAGTATAACATTGGGGCTCTTCAATCATTTAGAAAAATGTGCTGAAGTTGCCTCAAAAATTGATGTGGCTTTGTTATTGACATTGTCAATTGATTACACCTAAGGCGATAATGAAATAACTAATTGAATGTGTTCTCCTGCAAACAGTTTGTTAAAATGTGCAAAACACAAACATCCTTGTCTTACTCTGCTCTACACTATGGGTGGTTTTTAATTAATTAAAGGCCAAGGTTGATAATTTTCACAAAACTATTAACACTGCCAGTATGGGGGCCCATAGGATGTAAAATCTGATGTTCTTTGTGGTGACAGGGTTAGTGGCTGAGTGCAAAATCATGATGAAATAATCATCAACAAAACAAGCTTTCTTCTCACTACAGCTGGGAAGGTTTTTGAGCTACAGCTGTTTGTCAGTTGAGTTAAACACAAAAAGAATGGAAACCACATGCGCAACCATGAAACCACAGCAGTATGGGCACTGAATCAATTCAATTCAATTCAAGTTTATTTATATAGCACATTTAAACACAACTGCAGCTGACCAAAGTGCTTCAGAATAATAGCAATACAATAACTGTAAAATATTAACAAAGGAAAGGAATAACAAATTAAAAATACAGAGCAAAATAGCAGAGCAAAGCATATACCACTTAGCCAGTGTTGAAAGCCAGGGAGAAGAGATGAGTTTTCACTGTGGACTTGAACTGTTCTACAGACTCTGAGGACCTGACAGACAGTGGAAGATTGTTACCGAGTCATGGCGCTGCTACAGAAAAGGCTCTATCACCTCTGGATTTAAGCCTGGCTTTAGGAACACCCAGGAGAAGCTGGTCAGCTGACCTCAGAGCCCTATGTGGAGTGTACGGCTGCAAGAGCTCACTCAGATACATCGGGCCTATACAGTGCAGGCACTTAAAAACAATCAGCAAAACATTATATTTAACACGAAACCCAACAGGGAGCCAGTGTATGGTGCAGAGCACAGGGGTGATGTGCTCATGCTTCTTTGTTTTAGTCAAAAAGCAGGCTGCAGCATTCTGTACACACTGCAGACGCTGTAGCGAGCGCTGGTCCAGCCCAGTGTAAAGAGCATTACAATAATCCAGACATGATGTTATAAATGCATGGATAGCTCTTTCAAAATCAACTCGAGTAAAATAAGATTTAATTTTGGAAAGCATCCTCAGCTGAAAGAAGCTGGCCCTGATGACAGAGCTGATGTGCTTATCAAATCTGAACATTGGGTCAAGTATCACCCCTAGGTTTTTTACAAAAGGGTGGCAAAAAGTGAACAGAGGACCAATAACACTGTCTTGTCCTTGTAGAGGGTTACTTTGCCCGAACACTAAAATCTCAGTTTTATTGTTATTAAGATTCAGAAAGTTAGTTCTCGTCCAGACTTGTACATCATTCAGACAGTTCTGTAGTGTTTTTACAGCAGCCTGGGTATCACAGGAATTTACAGGTAGGTAAATCTGAATGTCGTCTGCAAAACAATGAAAACAGACTTTGTACTTTTTAAAAACAGAGCCAAGAGGGATCATGTACAAAGCAAAAAGAAGTGGTGCTAAAATTGAGCCCTGGGGCATGCCATATTTAAGAGGAGACACAGAGGAAGAGTACTGTCCTACATTAACAGTAAAACTTCTGTTTGAAAGATAGGACCGAAACCAATTTTAGTGCTAAACCCTTAATACCTATGTGAGTCTTGAGGAGAGTCACAAGGACACTATTGTCCACTGTGTCAAAGGCTGCAGATAAATCTAAAAGCAGAAGGACAGCAGAATTCCCTGCATCAATAGTTAAAAGAAGGTCATTCAGAACTTTTAGAAGAGGGCGATTCTATGGTAACGGAATTACAACTGTAGCACATTTTTAATGGGGAGCTAAAATATGGCCAGATTATCCCGTCGTCATAATTCCATTACTATAAAATCACCCAAGAGCTGTTTCAGCGATGTGTCTTAATTTAAAACCAGATTGAAACTTCTCACCTATTTCATTACGATCCAGATACGTCTGCAACTGATCATAGACAACTTTCTCTAAGACTTTAGACACAAATGCCAAATTAGAGATGGGTCTATAGTTGGACAACACATTTGGGTCAAGATTACTTTTTTTGATGAGCGGCTGGACTAAAGCATGTAGTCCTAAAAATAACTATGACAAAAGAAGAATTCACACACCAGAAAATCTGAAATAATTTGTTCACACTGGCTGTTTTATTTTACAATACAGCACACATTTTATCATGGTCTGCAGTATTCTGTATGGACATTCCTAGTGTTAAACAAATCCACACACCAGGTGTCTCTTGGTCAATCGTGGATGCAGATTTTCTATGCTGTGCTTCACACCCATGTCTTTCAGTGATTGGCAAAGAGGGACAGACAGGACTGTGAATCTGGAAGGTCTTAGTTCTGACCTGACAGGGAGGTGGCAGATGTGTGTTTCACTTGTCAGACCCTTGAAAGAAGCAGAAGGGTATTCCAGCAGCTGCATCTTTGACTGAGCAGCCTGATTTAGGATCTGTTCTGCTCACACTGCACAGGGAAGGGGCTAGAAAAGGTCACCTAAACATAGTCTGCTTTACCTTAACCTGACTGGATTACCAGGTATAGAGAGTCACCTGCAGAAACAAAAACATAAGTGATCAAATTTGGTACTTAGAATGTCTGAACCTTGATGAACAACATGAAGTCAGATTGAATGGAAAGTCAAACAGCTATCACGTCTCACAAATTCTGAAATCTTGACCTCATCATCATCACCTTGAGTGAAACAAGAAGAGCATGAGAAATCCAGCTATGGGAGGAGCAAGCTGGATACACTTTCTTCAGGAACGGGCTTCTTGAAGAAAACAATGAATCCATGATGTTGGTTTTGCTATCAAGAACTTTCTTTTCAAAGATGACTGAACTCCTGGTGGGTGTCAGTGAATGACTGATGACACCACAACATGACACTGATGAGCCTCCAAGTTGTGAGTGAGCACCATGCCACCATCATCAGTGGTTAGGCCCCAACACTTCAACCCTGAAGAGGAGGAAACCTTCTACGCCAAACTGGACACCATTCTGTCTGTGATCCCAGCAACTGGCAAGCTCATCCTCAGCAACTTCAATGCCCAGGTTGGAAAGAACCACTAGTTCTGGAACATAACCATCAGGAGAAATGGAGTGGATAAGCACTATGTCAGTGGCACCCTGCTTCTCACAAAGTGCACCAAATATGATCTCATGATTTACTGTGTAGGATCCTCTTCTCCAAGCAGAGGCCTGGACACTGCAAAACTGTCAAACTGTGAGGACCTAGAAACAAAACCAGAGCTTCAACAGCATCTGATAAAAGAACTCCCCACAAAGTACTATGTCCCAGCGGTAATGGAGCTCAAGACAGCCAAGAAACTGTTGGACAGACGAAGAGGAAGCACACAACTGATTTGAGAACGACTAGGTCCTCCAATGATTCATCATCGAGAAACCAAAGGTCACTAGCGAGAAACATCCTCTCTGGAAAACCTTAGTGACTTTGTTCCATCAAGCGGGACAACAGACATGATGTTCACTTGTAACACCAACTGCTGTACCATGGCCTCATTGACCTGACAAAGGTTTCCTCAGCTTGTCACACTCAATTCTGTGGAAGATCCTGAGCAAACTGGCTGTCCAGAGAAATTCTTCAAGTTTCAGAGGCTTCTCCATGATGACATACCTGTCACAGCTCTGGTAGATGACACAAAAACTGAAGCCTTCGGTATTCATTCAGGAGTAAAGCAGGGCTTTTCATTGCCCCCATGATCTTAATCATTTTCATATCCACAATCCTCCATCTGATCAAAGACGAGTTGCTGTTATTAATTGACATTCTGTACAGAACGGATGGCGAGATCTTCATCTTGAGCTGAGATCCAAGAAGAAAATCACCATGACTTCAATCCTGGACTTCCAGTATGCCGACAACAACAGCATGTCACCCAGAATAAGGGCTTCAGAAAAATCCATCAATTCAATTTATTTCATTTTATTTTCATTTATATAGCACCAAATTACAACAAAGTTGCCTCAAGGTGCTTCATACAAGTAAGGTCTAACCTTACCAACTCCCAGAGAAAGCACACAGGTGATAGTAGTAAGGAAAACCTCACTCTGATGATTTGAGGAAGAAACCTCAAGCAGACCAGACTCAAAGAGGTGACCCTCTGCTTGAGCCAAAGGACTGTGAATCTGGAAGGTCTTAGCTTCCTTAAACCCTTTCCTCAAACCCACACTAAGATTGGTCTTCATATATGAAGAAGACATAGATCAGCCTCCACACAACATGGTCAACCCAGAGCTTCCTGCTGTGAGACTGCATGGACACGTCCTTGAGAATAGCCATGTAGATAAACATTGGGCTCATTTGAATTTTTTGCATGAAAACATTTTTTTTTTCTCAAAATCAAATCACAGTGTTTTTGGTTGACCCTCAATCATTCCATCAGGTTTTGTTCAAATTGTGAAGTTGTGTTCAGATATCAACCAAAAATAATTCCCAAGTGTGTGCTGCTGTGTGCGTGCAAGTGCAAAAAGAAGGGTCAGAAAGTGACAGACATTTTCTTGTTATAATAATTATTTATTAAATTTAAAATATCTTTAGCACAGGTTAAAAATTAGACACTTGCATCTACCATGAGCGCATTGAAATTTAATGTTTGTACATAGTTCAAAATAAACATTCTTACAAACATCCTCCACATCTTCATAAAATGTCACATTAGTGTTGTTGGGGCAGAGGCAAATTTGCAATATCATTTACACTGGACGCGATATGAGAAACAAGAAAAAAAGTTAAATTTTCACAATCTGATTTGTGATGAATAATCATTTTGAAAGTTATGATGAGTTATTTTTTAAATTTCTTTATTTTTACAGCAGCTCATTTTTTCCCTTCTTTTTTATTGTACTCATATACTGAAAGTAATAGAATATAATTAAAAATATCACATTTTAACACTGCTGATAATTTTGCTTTTGATGAGATGGCAACCTTGATTCCAGTTCTTTGTAGTTTTACAGTAACAGTTTGAAGTTTGTGTTGAACACAAACATGGTGCACAGTGGCACTGCAAGTATAACAGTACACATGGACGACTCATTTTTACCCTTATCTTAAAAAAGAAGAAGAAGGAAAAATAACTCAACCCTACATTTCCACGAACCCCCCAAAAACCCATTAATGGTCCTTATTTTTGCCTCCACCTCACCTTATGAAAGAAACAAATAAAAACATGTAAGATGAGCCGAGCACTGTTATAAATGGTGGGCTGATGCATTCTCTAGAAAACATGAACAGCAAAGACAATATTTTCGAGTTTTGTATTTGTTTACAAACCACATCCTTTTTCACAATTTCATCTTCTTCTTTGTTTTTTTTTTTTCTTTTTCTTTTTTCCATTACATGCCATTGGGAAGTCTGGATTACAAAAGTACCTGAACAAATTGCTTGTATATTAGCATGCATAGCTGTCTGTTATTTACATCCTATTTACAGACTTGAACTAAAAAAGACAGAGATCTACAATCCATTTTCTTTCATGTTTTTCATTTACATCTGCAGAATGGAGACAAAAAAAAAGAAAAGAAAAAGTGGCTTTTCACTGACTCACGCAGAACATGCACATAAATTGTAACGTTTGCTTGACTGAACAAAGTGTGTTGTTTTATTTCCTCTCGCTACAACAAAAAGGAACAGCTCAATTCTGTAAAAGGCTATATCTCTGACCAGTACGACCGCATTGCATAAGGGAGATCTATAATTTTTCCTTTGTATCGCTCAGCAGACTCTGAGCACAGGGGGGTTGGAAAGGTTAATTTACCATGTTAACCATGCCGTGAAGGGAAAAGCAAATAGGAAAAAGCATGCACGGCAGCAGACTCGGGCATTAAGCTGCAGCTACATCTTTCTTGCTCCCTCTATCTGTCCGGTGACAACACCAGAGCCGCTGATGTGTACGATGGACACTCATGTTTCTCCATCCATCATCACATGCATGCCGAAAGGATTCTTCACCAGTGATCAGGAGCTAAGAAGGAACAATGACAGTGAGGTTTGCCTGCTTGTGAGCAGGTATACGATGTCCGTGGATCTGATTAAAGGGATCGAGCCAGGATTTTGTTTTTGTTCCATTTTCTTAAATTCTTAAGAGACAAGGCACAGAGCTTTATATAAATAAAAACAACAAGAAAACAGGTGTATGTACAGTAGAAAGTTAATGTAGACATTACCATTCTACATACACCTGTTTTGTTTGTTTTTGTTTTGTTAGCATATGAGCGGTGCATTATTGCTTGGTAAATTGATAAAATTGTTGAAAAATGCCCTGGATCCACCCCCTTAATTAGATCCATTCCAAAAGTTAAGTGTTTCTACTTTGGCCCATACCCCACATTTTCACCAAGTTTCAAGAATATTGGGTAGTGATTTCTGCATAGTCCTGTTAAAACTGATCTCTAATTGTTAGCGAAATCTGTGAATTGTTTGCAGAGGTATGCACTCTT
This sequence comes from Thalassophryne amazonica, assembly GCF_902500255.1. NCBI lineage: Eukaryota > Metazoa > Chordata > Actinopteri > Batrachoidiformes > Batrachoididae > Thalassophryne > Thalassophryne amazonica. The sequence goes on along the minus strand of NC_047104.1, from coordinate 89,257,750 downwards.
TTAGCATTCTCTGGTTGTTTTGTGGTGGATTTTGACAACATGACAAATGTGCAACCAAATAAAAAGACTTGTAGTTGCTAATTTGCACTTGAGAGTAAAGGAAACCGGTACATGCTCAAAGAAACATAACGGCGGAGGTAATAAATAATCACAAAATGTAACATTACATCATGTAGAAGTGTGTTTTACATCTGTTACATTACAGTTCTCAAAGTGTGTGGAACAAATGGAAGACATTGTGAGGACAACATTTATAATCCAGGCGCTAATGACTTGCTTACCTTGTGACGCCGTCATTAAATACATTGCTCAGTTAGTGAGAATAACATTAGGATCACACATCTAATTCGACAGACCCTTTGTCCACCTCTAGCTCCTTTACACTCAACCCTTAATACAGGCAATCAGCAGCAGGATACCTCACTGGGGGTCTATAAACACTTGATTTCACAGAACTGCCTCTGATAAAGGAGGGAGGTGACTGCCGGAGCATGTTAATGTGCTTTCCCATAAAGCTTATCTCTGACTTGGGTCAAGAAGGCCAAGTGGAGAGGGGCTGATCGCCATCGCAATAAGACCCTAGAAGCTGTTACTGTGGCTTACGGCCCCTCTGACAATAACAGAGGCCTACCTATAGATAATCAAATCCCCTCATCCAGGCCCATGTGGGAAATAATGTGGACATTTACTACAGTACAATTGAAATGAGGGTAGAGCACAAATTAACCTCTGATAACAGGTTCACTGTGATAGGAATGATACATTTTTAATTGCCCACTAGCAGTGTTTTTAATTGAGGAACAGAGTGCAGGGGAAGGCAGTGGGCATAAAAACAAAATAATTACTGCACCCACAGTATTTTGGCAGGGTGTCTGCTTAAATTTAAAGAAAAGTCCCCCAATAATAATAATAATAATAAGGAATGGCTCACTATGTCTATGGCTGCTGCAGGGTAATTGATTCATGTGTTGATTTAATCTACATTTGATTATTTGAATGTTTTATTTTCTGCTCAGCTTCACAACAAATATTGAAATGGTTCAATATGTGCTAATGCTGAATTTGTAATCTAAATGTAGAAATTTGATCATATCACACCAACATAAGTTTAATATTACCACTGACTGTGATCAAAAGTGAAGGTTGTGTGAAATTAATTAAATAAATAAATAATAAACAAAATATAAATCAGAAATGTGATCAGAATTTGTTAAGCCTTTTGTACCACCACAGGATTTACACTTCCAAGCTGCAGGTTTACTCTGTGTTCCAAAGGTGAAAAAGAAGTCAGCAGGCAACAGTGCTTTCTTTTTTTTTTTCAATTTACAGTGCATCATCAAAGTATTCACAGCACTGCACTTTTTCCACATATTTTAATATTACAGGCTTATTCCAAAATGGATGAAATTCATAATTTTACTAAAACATCTACACAGAATACCTTATAATGACAATGTGAAAAAAGTTTTTTATGAGATTTTTGCAAATTTATAAAAAAAAAGAAAAGAAAGAAATTACGTGTACATAAGTATTCACTGCCTTTGCCATAAAGCTCAAAACTGAGCTCAGGTACGAGGTCTTAGAAAACTATCCAACCTTTTTATTTTTTGCAAAAACCATATGGATTTGAATCACGTGTGATTGTATCAGCCAAGCTTGAACCTTTGTGCGCATGCGTGAGTTTTTTCACGCCTGTCGGTTGCGTCGCCTGTGAGCAGGCTTTGTGTGAGCAGTGGTCCACCCCTCTCGTCGGATTTTTTTTGCGAATAAAATGTCTGAACGATTTGGAGCTTTGCTGCATCAAATTTTTCCAGAAACTGTGAAAGACCTCCAGGTGGACACCATTCGAAAAATTCAGATGGCTTTCAGGGACGATTTTATGGGGATTACACAGATTAAGGAGTGCTCCAGCTGGCTTAAAGACCGCCCACAGTGGCTGAGAGCGCGGTGCACTTCGAGCGCCGATCGACAGGCTGAAACCCCGCAGAAACAACCAGATCATTTCCAAAGTGAAGGCTTTGTTGATCCGGAACGTCATCTGACTTCCACAGAAATGGCAGAGGATGTGGACATCAGCACTTTTTCGGCACATTCCACTGTTACAGGAGTTTTTGTCATGGAAAGAGAAGCGGAGGAATGCGCCATGGAGCCGCTCATGGCGCGGACAAAAGCACCTCCGTGTTGGTCTCACAGGACGGCTTTCAGATGGCTTTCAGATGGCTTTTGGTGGCTTTTCAGTCGTGTGACTATCTGAGAAATTGTGGATGAGCTGGACATGCCAGAACATGTCCTGTGAGGCTTCATCACGGCGTTGCTTTGCGCCATGTGGCTCCGTCCCGACGCGCGAATTTCTCCGCACGTCTGTCTCAATGTGCCGAAAAAGTGCTGATGTCCATGTCTTCTGCAGTTTTTGTGGTAGTCAGACGACGTCCCGGATCAACACAGCGTTCAGTTTGGAAATGAATGGCATATTCCACTGCTACAGGAGTTTTTGTCATGGAAAGAGAAGCGGAGAAATTCGCACGTCGGGACAGAGCCGCATGGCGCAAAGCAACGCCGTGATGATGCCTCACAGGACATGTTCTGGCATGGCCGCCTTGGGGCAACTGATTTGATTTGATCATCTGTAAATGGAAGAAGTTCAGATCCACCAGGACTCTTCCTAGAGCTGGACACCTGTCTAAACTGAGCAATCTGAAAAGAAGGGCCTTAGTCAGGAAGGTGACCAAGAACCAAATGGTCACTCTGACATCCCTCCAGCATTCCTCTGTGGACAGAATAGAACCTTCCAGAAGGACAACCATTTCTGCAGTAATCCACCAATCAGGCCTGTATGGTAGAGTGGCCAGACCGAAGCCACTCCTTAGTAAAAGGCACATGGCAGCCCGCCTGGATTTGCCAACAGGCACCAGAAGGACTCTCAGACCATGAGAAACAAAATTCTCTGGTCTGCTGAGATAAAGATTGAATATTTTGGCATAAATGCCAGGTGCCATGTTTGGAGGATAGGAGGCACCGCTCATCACCTAGCCAATTTCTCTACAATAAAGCATGGTGGTGGTAGCATTATGCTGTGGGGATGTTTTTTAGTGGCAGGAACTGGGAGACTAGTCAGGATTGAGGGAAATATTAATTCAGCAATGTACAGAGACATCCTGCATGAAAACCTGCTCCAGAGTGCTGTTGACTTCAGACTGGGGCGACAGATTATTTTTCAGCAGGACAATGACCCTAAGCACACAACCAAGATATCAAAGGAGTGGCTTCAGGACAACTCTGTGAGGAATAGGTAAAACTGATCAAAGGTAGGTGTGCTTGTGGCATCATATTCAGTAAGGTTCAAGGCTGTAATTGCTGCCAAAGGTGCATCAACAAATGTTCATGTGATTTCTTAATTTTTGTATTTACAGTAAATTTGCACAAAAAAAAGTTGTCATTATGGGGTGTTGTGAGTAAAATTTTGAATGAAAAATGAATTTACTTCATTTTGGATCATTTTTGTAATATTTATTATGTTCATTTCTGAAGCAAAACATATTTCACACATTTTAAATAACTTTATTTTTCGGGTGTTGTGTTGAAAGATTTGTTTCTTGTTAGGTGTTTGTGGTGATTGTGTATTATTTGATGGACTGGCTGCAGTTTTGAAGACCACCGCTTTGATAGCATATGGTTATCTCCTGCTGTGTCACACTCTCTGCTCCACGGGGAGCCCAGAAGGCATGTATGTTGTAACTTCCTCGACTCCAAAAACTTTTTTCTATTCTTCTAAAAACTGAGGGATTACTCCTGTTCACAGCAGGGAGAACAGCATGCTTTCCAGCCTCTCTCATTGAGACACTTTATTCTCAATTTTACGCTGTGAAAACAAACCCTGATGTCCCCCCAAACAGACAATCCTTGCCCCTTTTTCTCCTGATATATTTTTACTCTGACAGAAAACAGATGTCCCAAGCCCAGATGGCACCGGCAGGTACAACAGAACCGGTTCTGTGTTCTTTCCGGCTGCACTTGAACCTGAACAAATGGACATAACCCTTGGAGTCACAGAAAGTTTGGTACAACTGCCACCGTCCTCATTCTGTGTTTTTATGTGCGACAGATTCCTCCAATGTATTTCAAAGCAAATTTTATTTGAATCAAGCTGTTTTTTGTATCGTTCATTTTGTCTGTGTTTTCTGGTTCAGGTACCGGAAACTAAATCAAGCTGTCAGAAAGCAGACTGCACAGCTAAAAGGTGCAGTTTGAAATGCCACCTGTCCACACCATCTGGTCATTTCTTATTTCTTGATTTCAAAACTGGGAGATATGGTATTTGAAAAAAAAAAAAAAAAAAAAAAAAAAAAAAGGTTGACACCAATTTCAGCATGTGGGGAACTTTGATGGAACTTGTTTTAATTTTCGGGGCTATTTTTCCACAGCTGTAAAGATAATATTTTTTTCTTCTTTGTGTAATAAAGAACTGCTTTAGGGGATTTTTGTCAATGTCACAGTCACCAACATTTTGTCCAACTTGGAAATTTTGGTTTGCCAAATCTTCCTCATTCTTTAAAGCTGCGTGCCTTTACATACACCACGATTCTATCCATACAACCAAATATTGCAAATGATATTTTCACCTATTTATTGGTAGCAAGAAGTACATAGTTAATGAGATGTTTTTAGATTCACCCATAGCCTTACATTCTATAGTCGTTTAGCCAGTGATGGTGGTAGTGTTATGAATCCACACACATGCACACACCTTCAATTGCTTATCCAAGATTGGATCGCGGGGGACTGGAGACTATCCCAGCGGGTAATACAGGGCATGAGGCGGGGTACACCTTGGACAGGACACCAGTCTGTTGCAGGGCCACATATAGACAAACAAACATATTAAAACCCGCATGCACACCTACGGATAATTTAAAGTTTCCAATCCACCTAACCTGCATGTCTTTGGATGTGGGAGGAAGCTGGAGCACCCCGACCCATGCAAACATGGGGAGAACATGCAAAATCCACACAGAAAGGCCACAGGTGGGGGGTCGATCCCATGACCTTCTGTTAGATCCATAATGGGACTATTAAAATTGTCTTTAATTAAATCCAAAAATATCATCCAGGTTGAAAAATACCAGAGTGCCCCTGTTACTATGGCTAGCTGTTTGCGAGTGCACCATCTGATGCAGGAGAAAGTATGGCTGTTACAGTCTGTATTACTCGTCCCTGTCATCAGCTATGTGCTATTAATGGCTCTGTTTGTCTTCACTTCTGCCTTGCAAACTTCATTTGTAGCCCAGCACACAACTTGCTAGCATTACTGTGCAATCACTCAAGGCAAGTTATGTTTCAGGACGTGCAGTCAACCTGGAAACCAGGAGGAGAGAAGCAGATGCCTGACTATAATTCTTTTAACTATGACCCCACTTTCAACATTACAACTGTGAATGGTTTGAGTTTTGTGTTAATTCTGATACCTCAGCAGACAGTAGACAGTTTGAATGTGTACTTCTTGAACCACATTGATTTTCCTATGATTTTTTAAGATATTAGGAACTCTACAATAAAGCCCAATGCATTTCTTAGCTCCAGTCTCCTTGAGGTCTAAGGGTCTTGACAATGACCACATTTGAACTTCTTGACTGTCTTATAGGTTGTTTTCCTTTACACTGTTCTTCCTGTCTGTTTTCTCTGTCATTTCCCCAATGTGTATCTGCTCCAGTGGTCCACAGACATATGCAGTCCAAACACGTGCTACCCAGTGATGACACTAATGGAGTGTTTAGTCAGGAGGACATGGACTTATTAACCAGCTGAGTGAATGAGGTAGATGATAATCAAATAAAGCAGAGCTAAGTTAATAAGCTGTATGTCCAGTGCAGTAAGCTGCTCTCTATTTATCCTGACTGACGTCGCTACTCTGTGCTAGTGCTCAGTAAGACACAACTGTGATATTTTCAATACAGTGAAGTGGAGATGCGACAATCCTTCAACAGTTACTCGATGATGTGATGTAGATATATACTGATATAAGCTTCAGAATCCTTGTCATCCAGACTTAAAGGACTACATATTTTCCATTTGTCCCTGATCTACTGAAACAAAATCTACTCAGTCAGGATTGTTCAGTCAATCAACAGCTGGCAGAACAATCAAACACATCTGATTTGCATCACGTGCAGCTAAACGTCCTGTACTATATAGGCCCTGAGACCAGTTGGTGTCTGTATTTTCAGTGGATTCTGAAGCATGAAACAGATAAGATTTTATGACTCCCCCTGTATGAGAACCCAAATCCGATGCAAGTTACTTCTCCAGTCAAGGCTGATACCCATGTACAGCTGGATGTACTGGGACAACGCAGATGAAGTGGCTTATCCAAGTATACAGACAGGTAGAGTGACCAGGAACCAGACCCATCAATTTTCATTTTCTTCCACTTACAGTATCTCAGTCTGGGTCATAGCGGTAGCAGACTAAGCAGCTCATTCCACACTTCCCTATCCTCTGCTAAGTCCTGTAACTCTTCCCAGAGGATCCCAAGTCGTTCCCAAGATAGATGGCAAATATAATCCCTCCAGCATGTCCTGGATCTTCCCTGTGGCCTCCTCCCACATGGATCTGCAAGGAACCCTTCCCTAGGGAGATAAAAATGAGGCATCCTCACCAGATGCTCAAGCCACTTTAGGTGGGTCCTTTCAATGCAAAGAAGCCCAGATATTCATCACTTGTATCCAAGACCCAGGTCTACATATTAGTATCCCAACTCGTATCGCTCTGAGGTACTTATTCTGCTAGTGCCACAAGCAGTTAGTGTGTTTGTCTCCCAAACAATAGGGTCTCGGTTTAAAGCCACCTGTGCCCCGATATCCAAATGTATCTCCAGTTGATGAAAAGTCGCTGGCAAAAAATTTGTGACAAATGTAGATCAACTATGGTGAAACCAATCACAAATGAGAGCAGCCAAAATAAATTACTTGTTGTAGAAGGACAGAATGGAAAATGTACAGTACTTGGAGTCCTAAGAGTCATGATTGGGAACCACTGGTATACTTTGTTACAAAGCATATTTTTGAAATAGTTTGGAATCACAAATTCCAAAATACAGTTTGTGTTCAGCTTAAAACTGAAATTAGCTGCTCTGTACCACATCCTGCTCCCTTCAGAAAGGAGCTATCTCCATTTCTGTATTCCACAGAGCATGTTGGTGTGTCACAATGGGTGTAGACTAGTTCAGTGGACTGCAACCACCCAGGCACACAACTGGTCCATCTCCAACCATCATCTGTCCATCTCAGCCAGGTGAAACATCAGTGTCCCCTTGGCATTTTCCACTTGCTGAGATTGTCAACACTGTGTGTGCTGGATCATGCCCAAAGAAATGTGCTACATGGCCAAAATGTCGTAGCTGACATTATCTCATAATGCAAGTGATTCTCATCTCATTCTCCCTAAATAATTGTTCATTTGATACAAAGTCATTCCAGCAGTTCCAAGGATCCTCCCATGAGACTTGGTGCCAAAGAAATCCAGTTGGTGGTTTATGTCACTAGTCATAGTATATGTCATAGTATGTACTTCTCACAACCATACAAGAAGCACCAGGACCCTAAATACATAGACAGAGACTCTACCCTGCTCTACAGAGCAGTCACAGTACCTATGTATACGTTAGCAATTATCTCCAGCCTATATGCCAGTACACAACACAGAATAAATGGATTTCAGTTAATGGTACTAACAGACCATCAAAGCAATCTGTTCTTCAGTATTTCCTTTCAGTGAAATTTTAGAATTATGAATTTGTATATTAGCAGTGTTGGCACTAAGCAGGTACAGCTTGGTGACTTTAGCTACACTGTTTCTCCTTGGTTACTAAGTCAATATGCCAGATATATTATCTGCACCTAAGCCACTACCACCACCCAGTCCATGAAAAAATATGCATTAATTAAACACCCAAGCCAAGATTAGCCTGTCAGCCTCAACTTGTTTGGTAACTCCAACACTGGGGTCATGTTCAGACTTCATTACTCCTACCCAGGTAACACCAGTCTGGTCCATGCTTCACCTCTTCACCCTTTTCATGGGTTGGCTGGGAGTTAGGCGAAGTCAGGTACTGCCAATATGGTAACATTTGAAGGCGCCCCACTTGAGCTTCAAACCAGCTCTTCAGAAATGAATGGGTGAAATCACAGAGGTTTTGTGCAGTATATATAGAGAACAGGCAACAACATCACAATGCATTGCATTTTGGGATCTTCACCGGCATGTTGACATTAATCGTTCATTTGTTCTATGTTAGTGTGTATTGTATTTCCAGGTGGTGAATATTGAATACTTTTATATATATATGAAAAATTTAGCAAATAGTTACAGATCTGCAGATTTTTAAATGTCGCGGCCAGAAGACTATCACACACACAAAATGCAGGTTATTTTAATCTCTATTGTCACCACTCTCTTTGTGTTTCTCACTGTCACACACAAACATGTCGCTGTAGTAACGACTTTAAACACAACAAAGCAGCTTAACTTAATATTTGTTTCTATGTTTCTTTTTGCCTTTGTTAACTTTGCAATCTGAGCTTCTTGGTGCCATTTCTCAGCAGGAAATCTGAAAATCTCCCATAATGGTTTTCCATTGTGATTGTGTAAGCAGTTGTGACATTTCAAAACACAAAAATTCACCATTGTGATGAGTGCTCAATTTAAAAAAATTTAACTTTTTAACCCAGTAGTGATGTTTAGCTCCTGTACTATTAGTGCAAATGTATAGCATGTGTGACCAAATGGGCCACATTGCATTGCACTGCTTAAGTCACAATCCTGTGCTCTTTACTGTCTATGGCAGGGGTAGGCAACCTGTTCCAGAAAGAGCCATGAGGGTGCAGGTTTTCTTTGCAGCCACTGACTCCACCAGGTGAGTTCACTGATTAACTGATTCCATCTGCTCAAAGTGATATTAATCAGTGAAATCACCTGCTGGAGTCAGTGGCTGCAAAGAAAACCTGCACCCTCATTGCTCTTTCTGGAACAGGTTGCCTACCCCTGGTCTATGGTGTAAAGTCCCGGTCACACGGCACTAACAAGGACACCAAAGCCAAAACGAAACAAGAAATCTTGACTTACGTTGACTTTCGCAGACATCGTTAAACTATCGTCCATCTTAGTTCCTGTAGCTGGCACTTGGTCAGAATTTTCAAACTGGAAAAATGTAAACAAATCCTGACAACCTCAATTCATCTGTATGATGGTTTCTTAACGTTTGCATAGTTCCTGTAAAATCAGCGTTCCATTTGACTGTCGTCCAACTTCGTCCAACCTCCTTAATCCAACACCTGGCACAAACATTGACAATATCTGATTAGCTGCAGGCAACCTTTTATCGCTGATGACTCGTCCATGTGTGGGACAAAAAGCATCGTTATAATACAGAAACAGTAGTGATCGGATATTTAGTTGTGATCTGGGTCTCTGTGTGTGGATGGTTGTGTGTTTGTGGCCGTCACCACAATTCAGTTTTTGGGTGCTCTAAAGGGGATTAACGCTACGGTGTCCTAGATTAGGGTATGGATGCTCACTAATTAGACAACAGATGGTATGTTGTATGGTTGGGGCCCCGTCTCCTCGGTGTCTCATGTCACAGTTATTGTCTTCACCACTTGTCTCTCGTTCTTGTCTGTCTTTGTGTTGTTTTGGTGGTTGCCCCTTCCTGATAGAAGTTGTCGGTTGGCTTTGAGTAGGATGTTGTAGGCTGATTGGGAAGGGGCGGATGGGGGGTCACACACACACCACATTCACTCATGCACTACATACCTTCTGTCTTGCAAGAATAAATTGCATATATGGGTATTAATGTTCATAAATGGTTCTGCCAGTGTGGCATTTACCATTACTATATATGCAGACAGGGGGAAAAGAAGAAAAAAAATGATACAGAAACAATAACGGCAACTACTTTAACTATTTATGCATGTTCCAGCCATATGTGGCTGGCCTGCGTGTGCAGATATGATGTTGTTGTGAAAACAAACATCTCTCACCTGTTGTCAAGACAACCAGATCCCGCACCTGCAAGTACTGCAGACATGAGGACAAGGCTGGCTGCGCTCGGTGTCATACTCGCTGTCGGCCACGTCATCATGAATGTTTCGTTTTTCTTTTGTTTGTTTTGGGTTTGTTTCGTTCCTTTTTGCACTTTTGATTCACAGGCTTTTCGGTGATGGGAAAAGTGCAGGATCATTCGTCGACTTTTTCTTGACGATTTGCGAGTTTGTGATTTTTTTTTTCCTTTGATCAGATATCACCGTGTGCCATGTGACCGGGCCTTAACCATGCAAAGGAGGGATGCCTTCTTATCATATCATAACTTCTGTATGTGGTTTAGGCAACTATGTGCTTAGTCTAAAATCAAGATCTGCTTCATCCTGCCTTCATGCTGTGCAGGAGCATTTCCAGGCATAGGCTGCCCCAGAAGAGGAACAAAGCGGAGCCAGAGATAAAGTGAGGGAGACAGAAAAGACAGCTTGCCAACAAAGGGATGAATCAAGAATCTAAAAAAAGGGGGTGAATGCGAGGAAAGAGTAGAGGAAGACTGTGGGGCCCATAGGAGGGAGGTGGAGGAGAGAAAGGCAGCATTTGGGGCCCAACAGGGGGTAAATCTGCAAGAGTCGAGCTCTATAGCCTTCATTTCTCTCCACCTCGTTTCCTTTCACATAGCCATCATGTTAATATACCTACAGCACAGCCCTCTGGGTAATATATCTTTGACCTGTGATTACGCTAACAGCTTATTGTTTGCACACTGAACAATCCCATTATGCCCATGATCTGTTTACATACAGCCTCGCCATTTAGATTAGCAGTGAGTGTGCAAGCGAGGATGTGAGTCATATGCTGTCTGCACAGAGATGCATGTACACGAATGTTTGTGTGCACGTACTCATACCCCACTGGGTGCCTTGCCAAAATAAAAGCACAAATACTGCCTGCCAGGACGCAGCAACACGGGAGCTGCAACTGGGAGCATAAAACCCCCATTTCAGCCTGTCACAGTGTGTGCAGCTGTGTAGAAACAGGACTTTTTTTTCACTTCGAAGAAAATGGGAAGTGTCAAGGCTCAGAGAACATCAACACCTGCTCAGTGGGTTGTTGCCTGCCACGTCTGGTCTCTGAGTGACACCTTCATCCTTCCTTGATTTTAAATCTTCTTTAGCTAATCACTGCTAAGTACATCCTAATTTCAGGTTTGTTTACATGTTGACTGTAAATGTGTTTGTGATTTCAAGCTCTCTGACAGTATTTGAATTAAGATTTGTCTTTAGAAACTGACTTTTTTATGGGGGATATAAAAGTAGATTATCAATGTGATCAATGTGTATTTTGCTAAAGTGACATTTTTCTTGATATATATTTGTGCAATCAAACACTTTCTTCTTCCTTGGTTCATGGAGTTACAGTGATCACTTTAGTCTCTCTGTATACGTTTTGGCAAGATAGCTCAAGAACAGCAAAAGTAATTTTAATCAAATTTGGCGGGTAGATTGGGCCTATTGATGGGAAGACGTTATTTGATTTTTGTTAGGATCAATGATCAAGGTTAGAGGTCACAGTGAAATTTTCAGCCCCATGCTAATATATAGGAAAAATGGACAATTTTATGGAAAACAGATGACTTGCTGAGTCACTTTGCTCTCAAAGGAATAGTACGTAAAAACAAATATGACCTGTTATCAGAGGTTAAAGATATTACTCATTATATTATTTAAAGCAAGCAATCTGCATGAATTGGGGTTTCAAACTTTTAAGAAATGCAGGGTCGGCCAATAAAATGTTACCACTTTTTTAATTCATACAATTTCCAAAATAACAAAGATTTCATTTTCATTTTCAACATCTGTCAGGAAATTCGGAGAATCCCTCTGGAGTTGTGTGTCAATGTCATCACAAACTTTAATGTGCGTGTTGCAGCTGTAATCCAAAGAAGAGGAGCGTGGATTGAACATGTCATCAGTTATTGAACTGTGCAGAAAACAAGAGACAAAGTGGGAAACCTTTGGTATCAAATGTTAATTTGATGCTTCAGTTACAAGTCTGTAAATAACATTTTCAAATAAGTTCTCATTTCAAAAACTTGTGTACAATCAAAAAGTGGTAACATTTTATTTGCCCACCCTGTACTTTCTTCACAGCATGTTTGTATAATATGAGTGAATATGAGAAATATGAGTGAATCGTCACTTAACCACAACAAATAATTGTTTATCATTCAATATTTGCCGCCTTATTGGTAATATTTGTCACATCCGGGACTGTCGAACACCATATGAGGTACTTAACATTTTCAATGAGCTGCCTTATTATTTCCGCCTCATTACAGATGGAAACTAACATCCATTCACAGATGTCACATTTACAAAACTCATTTGCATGTGACTGTAATCTTATGTCTTCTTTTGGTCCAAGTACTTAATGGCCAATGGGTATTCATTTTGGAATAACAAAATCAAAATCAGCTAACATTGTGACCCCAGTATAGAACTGACAAACCAAAATGAACCACAGTCATTTTTTGTAAGCTTTTTCTTTGACACACTTTAAGTTTAACTAGTAATGACTTCATGACTTTCTTTGCTAATAATATTCTAACTATTAGGGAAAAAAATTACTCATAACCATCCCAAAGACATATCATTATCTTTGGCTGCTTTCAGTGATGCCGGTATTTGGTTATTTTCATTAGTTACTTCATCCAAACCATCAACATGTCTATTGCACCCCATTCCTACCAGGCTGCTCAAGGAAGCCCTACCATTATTTAATGCTTCAATCTTAAATATGATCAATCTATCTTTGTTAGTTGGTTATGTACCACAGGCTTTTAAGGTGGCAGTAATTAAACCATTACTTAAAAAGCCATCACTTGACCCAGCTGTCTTAGCTAATTATAGGCCAATCTCCAACCTTCCTTTTCTCTCAAAAATTCTTGAAAGGGTAGTTGTAAAACAGCTAACTGATCATCTGCAGAGGAATGGTCTATTTGAAGAGTTTCAGTCAGGTTTTAGAATTCATCATAGTACAGAAACAGCATTAGTGAAGGTTACAAATGATCTTCTTATGGCCTCGGACAGTGGACTCATCTCTGTGCTTGTTCTGTTAGACCTCAGTGCTGCTTTTGATACTGTTGACCATAAAAGTTTATTACAGAGATTAGAGCATGCCATAGGTATTAAAGGCACTGCGCTGCAGTGGTTTGAATCATATTTATCTAATAGATTACAATTTGTTCATGTAAATGGGGAATCTTCTTCACAGACTAAGGTTAATTATGGAGTTCCACAAGGTTCTGTGCTAGGACCAATTTTATTCACTTTATACATGTTTCCCTTAGGCAGTATTATTAGACAGCATTGCTTAAATTTTCATTGTTACGCAGATGATACCCAGCTTTATCTATCCATGAAGCCAGAGGACACACACCAATTAGCTAAACTGCAGGATTGTCTTACAGACATAAAGACATGGATGACCTCTAATTTCCTGCTTTTAAACTCAGATAAACATGAGGTTATTGTAGTTGGCCCCGCAAATCTTAGAAACATGGTGTCTAACCAGATCCTTACTCTGGATGGCATTACCCTGACCTCTAGTAATACTGTGAGAAATCTTGGAGTCATTTTTGATCAGGATATGTCATTCAATGCGCATATTAAACAAATATGTAGGACTGCTTTTTTGCATTTGCGCAATATCTCTAAAATTAGAAAGGTCTTGTCTCAGAGTGATGCTGAAAAACTAATTCATGCATTTATTTCCTCTAGGCTGGACTATTGTAATTCATTATTATCAGGTTGTCCTAAAAGTTCCCTGAAAAGCCTTCAGTTAATTCAAAATGCTGCAGCTAGAGTACTGACGGGGACTAGAAGGAGAGAGCATATCTCACCCATATTGGCCTCTCTTCATTGGCTTAACTGTTAATACTAGAATAGAATTTAAAATTCTTCTTCTTACTTATAAGGTTTTGAATAATCAGGTCCCATCTTATCTTAGGGACCTCATAGTACCATATCACCCCAATAGAGCGCTTCGCTCTCAGACTGCAGGCTTACTTGTAGTTCCTAGGGTTTGTAAGAGTAGAATGGGAGGCAGAGCCTTCAGCTTTCAGGCTCCTCTCCTCTGGAACCAGCTCCCAATTCAGATCAGGGAGACAGACACCCTCTCTACTTTTAAGATTAGGCTTACAACTTTCCGTTTTGCTAAAGCTTATAGTTAGGGCTGGATCAGGTGACCCTGAACCATCCCTTAGTTATGCTGCTATAGACTTAGACTGCTGGGGGGTTCCCATGATGCACTGAGTGTTTCTTTCTCTTTTTGCTCTGTATGTACCACTCTGCATTTAATCATTAGTGATTGATCTCTGCTCTCTTCCACAGCATGTCTTTTTCCTGGTTCTCTCCCTCAGCCCCAACCAGTCCCAGCAGAAGACTGCCCCTCCCTGAGCCTGGTTCTGCTGGAGGTTTCTTCCTGTTAAAAGGGAGTTTTTCCTTCCCACTGTCGCCAAGTGCTTGCTCACAGGGGGTCGTTTTGACCGTTGGGGTTTTTCCGTAATTATTGTATGGCCTTGCCTTACAATATAAAGCGCCTTGGGGCAGCTGTTTGTTGTGATTTGGCGCTATATAAATAAAATTGATTTGATTTGATGAACACAAACCAAACAACAGCCAATTTCTTTATTATATTTAATGTTTTCATGAAAAAAAAAAGGTAGAACAGGTAGCTCAGTGGGATAGGAGCTGGCCTACCAAATACAGTATATAGACCTGGGTTTGAGTCCTAGTGATGCTACCTGTTTGTGTCTTTCGACAAGACTCAACCAAGCTGTAAACAGGTACCGGCCTTGGCTGGGGAAGTAACCTGTGTCAACTTGGTGTCACATCCAAGGGTGTCATAGACTCTCAACCACTTCACGAAATGGAATCCAGGCATAAGTACCACCACCAATTTGGAGAGGTGACGTCTAGAAGATCAAGCAACATTTGAGACCAGAGGATTCTTGCTCTGATGTCCCACGAGACAGAAAATCAATAAGGACACATTGGAAAGGTCCTGAATCCCAAGTTGCTCCCAACATACAGTGAGCACCATGCATGGCACCACATACACACTGGCGTGTGTGAATGGGTGAACATGAGGCACCATTGTGAAGTGCTTTGAGCATTTATTTGCAATGGATGTTAAAGTGTGATTAATTCCCCACCAGTGGACCTCTGGGACTTACTTCCTTTTTCATAAACAGAAAATGGGAGATAGAACAGAGGTGTAGAATATGTCTTTCTCAAGTGTAAGTGTTTTATTCCTTTTCCCCAAAAGTAGGCAGTGACAAACTATTCTTGGATGCATAAAGCTAAAAACTGTAGAGTAGGTACTCCATTGGCTGGTTATAGGGGAAAATGTACAGCTTGTGAAAGAAAATGGATTGTATTCACTGTATGTTTTCTTTTAAATAGCTCTATTATTAGTTGTCCTCTGGGACTGCAATACAGTCCTGATTTATTTCAAGTGACAGAGGATGGAATATGTGCAAAGGAGCTGCGGAGAACATTTGAAATCTGCCACTGTTGAGGACAGGAGCAGACTGCAGTGTAATACAGCAGAAAAGTTGATTGACTGCAATCTACCATCCCTTCAGGACCTGTACACCTCCAGGCCCCTGAGGTGAACAAGGAAGATAGTCACCAATCCCTCTCACCCAGGACACAAACTTTTTGTTACCCTTCCCTCTGGCAGACGGCTGATGCCCATCAGGACCAAAACCTCAAGACACAAAAACAGCTTCTTTCCATCCACAGCTAGACTTATAAAGAATGTCAGAGACCCCCATTTACCCTGCTTCCCCCCCTCCCACAAAGTACAGACTGAGCATCTCTAACTGTTGATCTGCAGGCCTGCACAGCCCCATTCCACTATATCTATTTGACAGTAAACTTAGTTTTGCCAATTTGTCTATTTGACTCCTTTACTACAGAAGTATTTTTTTTCCTTTTTATTGTTGTTTATGCACCAGTGACACTAGATCAAATTCCTTGTATGTGAGAACTTACTCAGCAATGAATTTTATTCTGATTTTGATTCTGATCTGATCACACCACTGAAGGCATTTTTATGATTTTGGTTTTCTTATTACACTGGCCATCAAGTACAAGGACCTACTTTTTTTTTGGTGAAAGTCTGATAAAAATATTTAAAAGACATTGTTTGAGAGGACTACATGTGGTCTTGTGAACCATAACCAGCCCAGTCTCACGTTTCGTGACAGGGTTTTTTTTTAACTCACTATTACTAACCCTACTCCTAGCCCCAACCCTAACCTTAACCATAACCTAACCCTACTCCTTCCCCTAACCCTAACCATAACCACCCAACCCCACACTGCACTTTTTATTACGTGCAGCCATCACGGAATGAATTAGAATGAATGAATTTGTGCTGCTGTGACAAAAATTTTGCACTTCTCGTGACAATATGACGAACCAATAGATTAATGTATATTTCGTGCTGCTGAATCACGACAATCCATGAGACTGGGTTGCCATAACACCACACCATGGTATTAAACTGTAAGCAGAGCAGCACACACATACATATATTTGCACTACCAGTCAAGTGTTTGGACACACTTTCTCATTCAGCTGAATACTGAATCACTTTCCTGTTCAACTGACTGAGGATGTGCGGCCAGAAAATGTATGGCTGCAGTGGGCAGGAATTAAAGAACTGTATTTAACCACAGAAGTCACTGAGCTCAAATAATTGCTTATTAACACCAATACAACCCTGGATAGGACACGAGAGCATGAGAGCAAAGACAAAGAAATTATAAAACTCATTGATGTGGCTACTGGTTGCACAGATGTCAAGAGAATGCTTTCAAATGCTTTCAAATGAACTACGAACAGCCTTAAACTTGAAGCAAACACATCCCAATCTCAGCGTCCTTTCTCTGCTCTTTCCTGCGCTGCTGTTGGACTTGTCTCGCAGCAGTAGACTCACTGAGATGTGCAAATCTCTTTGATGTCCGATGAATAGACAGTTGCTGGCAGGATGCCCTGTGCCACTTTATGAGTGGCTACTTAATTGGAGTACCCCTGTTTTCCTTCCCATTGCATGCTAGCTGTGACCAGGCTTGTGTGACATTACGCATCCCTTAAAAGTATTAAACCTATCAGCGCTCATGGCTGGGTGATGAGGTGCACATATTTTAGACATGTTACACTTACAGAAATCAAAGTGAGGAGATGCAAACCTGACAAAGGGCACTGGTTTAGAGAGTCACCCAGCAGCTAGGCTTAACTGCACATCCTCCTCTATGGGTAATGGTCACAATTCATCTACAAGTCAGCATGCAAAGTACAGCATCTGGACTATCTGTAATGAATACACTGTAGATATATACAGCAATGCATGTGGAACTACTTGTGCAACTTTTTCCATGCGCTTGTTTGTGAGTCCACGAGCGTCCATCAGAAGAATTAAATACTCCTGAGCCTATAGGGGCACACAGCAGAGTGGTAGACCTAGAGACAACGGAAGGGCCACTGAGAAGTCAATGAAGCTTTGTTGCACATTGCACACTGAGAGGTAGAGGAAGCACAACAGTGGAGGTGAAATGTTCAAAGTAATATTTCCCCTGTTGTCCATGCAAAGGTTTCCCATCTTCACTGCTGAAGGCTAGCCTTTCATTAGCTCAGCTTATTATCTGCGGTTTGCAGTCCAGAGCAGATGGAGCTAGGCATCTTCCAGTCTATGTTGCAGTCAGTGGAGTCAGTGCTCTGCTTACAGTCATGCAGAGGAAGGAGTTGGCCTTATCAGGGTTTGCTACAGCAGTTACAACCCTTGCATGGGGAGTGAGAGGGCAATTATTGCAGTGCAAAATAATAAAATTATTAGAAATATGGAAAAAATAACCATCAATATGAAATGAAAAAGTGTAGTTTGACTTTTTGCTTTTCCACTTCAACGATACCCAGTAGAATGAACTGATTTTGGGGGGGAACAACCCCAACAAAAACTGAATTGTCATAAAACTATTGTCAAATAATAGCATTACCTATAGCTAATGCTTTTTATGCATCTATTCCAATACATAGGCAAGACCTGGGACTACAGTATGTCTTCAACTATCAGCAAACAAGTTCAAGTATTTAAAACCTTTAAGGTAGTCTGAAATATCCACATTATGAGATTGGTATCCTACTATGGGATTGGTAAATATACACTATAGTCTGTTTCATGCTGTTGTCCTCATTCATCGGTATTTACATACTGAACTAGTGGATATCAGAGAGGAAGACTAGGTTGTTATATAAAGAGAATAAGAAGAATAGCAAATACTATTTTTACAGTCCAAATAACTAATATCAATATTAACTTACATTGGAAATGGTGATTGATGTTAAGAAGACTGTGGATTTTTTTCATCCACGTGTGTTTGTGATGTGTTGAGAGCCTCTTAGTGTCTTTCCTATAACAGGAATAAGGTTTGATTATCATCTATTTACAAAAGCATGCATGAGTGATCTTCTCATTGAAGACAAAATCATCTCCCCAAGAGTATTTCTCTGGCGTTTGCAACCATCCAATGATGAAGAGTTTATTTTTTATTTCTTTTTTTAAACCTTTTTTTCCCCGCTCATGTTTCATAGAAAAAAAGCCGGAGATAAAATATCATGGAGCCAAAGAGGCTTTAAAGAAATTCACTTTTGGGACAATTGGGGGTTTTCAGCAGGTTCTTCAGTGAAGTCATTTCTGAATGTTGTGCTTTATAGTTGCCTTCATGCGATTGGACTGCCAGTCTGATGTCATCACTGCTCGGTCACCTGTTCACAACAAAGAGAAGAACAAAGGAGGAGAAGTTGTTAAGTGAAGTTTTACCAACTTTCATGTTCAACTGGTCAGCAGCCTTGTTTAAACTCCGTCCGCCTGTTCCAAAGGTTTACGGTGATGCGCCGTGAGTCACCATAACAGTATTTTTAGGGAGGGGGCAAGTTAAGAGGGGTCTGCTGTCAGCTGCGTCAGTGTGAAAACAAAGGCAAAGTGACCACTCCGTGAGTGTACACGACAAGCCCACGAGGCTGAGATTGAGAGTGACAGTGGTGTCATCATGGGGGGTGACTCCTTAATCAGCTTCAATTAAGGCCAAGGAGAGAGAAGTAAATCCACTCACACTGTGGGTGGGTTCACGTCGCATCTCTATGTCTTTACTTTAGGCAACCTTTTAATGCCTCATTTGAGACAACACTGAACTATTTTCTCTCCTGCTTTGTGTTCTGGAGGTTTTGATGCAGCTTGTGTTCTATTGAAGGATGATTCAACAGGAGGGTGGATTCATCTGAAGCAATGACAATCTCAGGTATCCACTGGAGAGCCAGTTACACGAAACCCACTATAGCAATGCCTATGCTGCACCTGTTATAAATCACCATAAACAAACCAAGTATTGATGCCACACTGTATACCAGCGTAGCTCTGCTCAAGGCCATTGCACAGTCCTGCAGACAGCCTGTCACAAAGGGGGATAACGGTCTCCTCTGTGCATAGGTTCACACTGTTCACACATGCTGGGAGTGAGGAGAAGCAGCCATCCTACAGAAAGGATTATATTACATGAGGGGTATCCAAATGAATTTGGAAGAGACTTGAACCAGTGATATTCTGCACAAAAAAAACTGGTGCGCTAACCACGAACAGCAGGTGGCTCGCTAAATCCTGCTTTTTCTATTGCACTGCAGCATGCCTGCACCGTCTTGAGTGACATGCAGAAGGTTCCATGTCTGCTGCCCTTTACAGTTTGCCACTGGGCTAAATATATTGTATTTCTACAGTACTGCTTCCATCTAAGGAGAAGACGTAAGCCCTATGCAGGCACTGGGGTCATTCGGGCCAGTGCTTATCCACACATCCTATAATTTGGAGCAGATGAGGGTCTAAGACTCCTCCTGGATGGAGTGCAGGTTTCTTCCCCGGCCAAGACCAGTACCCATGTATATAGCTTGGTGGAGTGGGACAATGCCGATGATAGGTCTTCATCCAGGATGTAGACATGGAGCCGAAAGCCCTACTGGACCTACGTAGAGTTGCATTGTGGTGTGTATCTGTTATGCAGGAATGACTGCATATGTTGCGCATTGAGGGTGGGGGGAGCTTTGGCCTGTCCCTTCTTCTTCTGTGGTTTTGGCCCACCTCGTAAGCTTCTGTGGATTTAACACTTCACTGCTAGCAAAGTTCAGCAGAGTCCAGCAGGGTGAATAAAATCTAGCAATGCATTTACATGCTGATAAAAAACCAAAAAGGATTTTTCGCCAGACTGGCGAAGAGTAGCTTACAATTGCGGAGGCATGGTGTACAGTAGCACAGTGTTACGTAGACTTTACAGTAGCCGAGGGATGCATAGACTTGGGTAGAGCACTGGACACATGCACTGCTCTATGACAGGCATATTTAAATTTTGCATCCATGGCTCGGACACCTTTGCGTCCCTCAGCGTATTGCCACGTAGGGCTGCATAAGCTCGGCGTAGTCGGTACACCACATTATGCTACCCTACTTTGGTCTTGTGTGAAAGGGGCTTAAGCACACTGGAATCAAACCCCAATTGGAAATCCAGCTTCTACACCTCAAAGCTCTATGTCATTTAAGTGCTTCACATTCACCTCACCCACATAGTGATGTCAGGTTGCTGCCATGCAAGCCGACCAACTACACACCATGAAAAACGTGAGGATTATGGACCATGCTTAATTAATTTTATATGTGATGCGGGAATTAAACTGTGAATCCTCTGATTACAACCTCATATCTCTAAATTCCAGACTACTACCTGCCCAGTTCAAAAAAAATTTTGTGTACTGTAGAATCTTATTGGAGAGACTAAAAAAAAAAAATCAATTGACTGGCTTTTCTGTGTGCTGAAATTCATCTGTTTTTCTTGATTAATATAAACACAGAAGTCTTTGTTATTTTAAGGGATGGCACATTTCCACTTTTTTCAGGTCTGATACCATCCTGGTATTACAGCCTTCACTATTTGCCGATACAGATACCAATCCAGTACCTTTTCCATGTCTTAAAAGAACACAGCTGTCAGTAAATACATTTGTCTGGAGGACTTTGCTAACCTAACTATTGAAAAAAACATCAACTCAAACTGTGAAACAAATATTGTACATAGATCCAATCCACCAATTGAAAGCACACAAACCCAACATGACTCAGATTTACAAAAGACTCAGATCAGATTTCTTTTTTATTTTATCATTTTTTCCTGATATCCAAGCCAGTCATTTTTCCAAATATCAGACCAATAATGAAACCAAAATATCAGATCTGTGTACACCTGGTTATTTTGTCACATTGTACAGCACAAAGAACATGCTGTTGTGAATTGGTGGAGGTACACATCAGGTGTAAAAAAAAAGCCCCTACTTCAAGTGATTGCCCAAAGTTATTTCTCCTTTGCATTGTCCATAATGAACACGGACATGCAGCAGTGCAGAAGTAAGCACCAGCCTTATCGGAGATGCACAGATAACCATAAGCATCCAATGATGGTGCAGTCTGTTTTTAGATGTTTTGGGGATTTGGACTACCTTCAAGTGAGATTTAAGCAGTAATTTTAATTCAGCATTTTTTTTTCATCACTGTTATTCAGGTATCATTTTGTTGCTTTCTCACCTCAGTCCCCACAACAGACAAAACATCTGGTATGGGAAATTGAAAAAGAAGCATCTGCCCCATTCTGATTACCACAAATGTGGGTTTTATTATAAAGAAGACCTGAAAGTTCAGCTACAATTTTCCAGAAGGTACATCTGACATGCAAGCCTAGATTTAATGTTTTGGTGAAAGAAAGCCTTCCTCTGTATCACTTCATCATGAAGTTGTATAATTGGGGATACAAAATGCAAAACCTGCATTATGCACAATTTCTCCAATCACAGCCACAGAAGCCTATAACTTCTTCTGGGTTGTGTGGGTGTCTTGGTGGCTTTCCTCACTCTTCTCCTTCTTGCAGTCACTCAGTTTTTGAGAACTGTCTACTCCATGCAGATTTACCATAGAGTGCCATACTGTTTGCATTTATTCATAACCGGCTGTAAATAAAGTTCAAGACATTCAGTGACTTGAAAATGTTCATGTATCCATCCCCTGACTTGTCTGAAGAAAACTGGCAATTAAACTGATTATTTACTGCTATTATACCAAAGGGGCTGATTACATATGCAACCCATCATCTTGGCTTTTATATTTTTAATTAATTTATAACACGTTGTAGAGATTTACTTTCAGTTTGAGTCTAAAGCCACTGTCACACATAGCAAGAGTTTGCCAGAGCCATGCCCAACATGGCAAATATTGCCATAACCTGACGCAGTTGGGAGAAAAAGGGGCATGGTCAGCCGTGTCAGAAGGCAGACAGACTGCCTCGTCCACACCTGTCAGATCGCATCCAACACATATGTAGATGACACAGATTGCTGTCAGATGCCTAGATTTCTGGATAGCAAACAGAATGGAGTGCTATGTTCCTCCCTTTGCACAGGACCTGTGCTGGACATCAAAGAACAACCAACGTATAGGCCGGACTCACGCCATATGTGTCCATCGGCGCAGTCACTCACACCCATTCAATCACTCCTTCACTCGTCCTCTTTTCCCACAGGCTCACTGACCTCGCATGTACGTGTGCATAAAAGTGCTGTCATGAGGAAATGACCGCTCAGTGTGTCTGTGTTTTCATAATAAGCAGTAGCGAACCTTTGCTGACAGTCAAAAGACACCTTTTGCTTAAAAAAGTTTGCAGTGAGCCTTCCCAATATATTCGTGACACCAGACTTTATTTTCTTCCCCCCACAATGCAACTCTACATGGTGATTTCTGGTTGGGTTACCCCATAGGATTTGTGTTTGCTGTTGTTGTTTCCAGCACTCCACCACAGTGGTCCTGGCTCCTGATGCAGTGCATCGCAAAATGCTCCTGCAGGTGAGATTCATGTTTCATATGTTGTCATGGCAAAACAGTTCCACATCATACGCACCACAGAATTAAATGTGATCAAGCAATAATTTGTTTATTACAGCATTTATTTACAGTGTTTACAGTTTACTGCAGTGAGATGTGTTCAGCTCTGAGCAACTGCCCGCCAGCCGCCGTGGTGTCGCAGATCTGATGGGCACAATATTTCACATTATTTATGTTGCCCATGGGGAGGAATATTATTTCTACTGTAAGGTCTGTTATGGATATAACAGCTTGTCCAGATCTGTAACACTGTGCACTGTGCCACACACTGACCTGCAGTGGACACGGATACATTATTATACGTGGCACTGCAGATCATACCGGCAGGCATACCGTGCCAAATCCATCTTGAGGTTCCCTCATATGAGCTCAAATTGTGTCGGATCCCATTTTGCCGCCATTGGAATATGTAAATTGCGGTTAGATGGTCCTCAGATAACACATGGACCGACATCAGACAGGTGTCCCATCTCGACCGTGAATGAATTATGAACATGTGCATTACACTTGGGGCCGCCGGCCAATTTTGACCAAGTGTGTGGACTTCCACAGATGGCTGTCAGAACATTTTGGAACTGAAATCTGACACCTTTCGGATGTGCGCTAATTCAGAAGTCCAACGCCACTCTGCATGGTTCCGGATATGTGTGACGGGGGTATAAGGAAGATAATTTAGAAATTTTATATTGAGAAGCCTGATTTACTTTCTGTATTTGAAATGCCATAAACAAAATGTGTGAAATACCGAGGGGTATGAATACTTTTGCAAGCCATTGTAGCATGTTGCCTATGGGGATTAAGTGGCTCTAGACTGGGTAGTGTTTTTCAAAATAGGTAGCTGACATTTTTCAAGGGTGGTAATACACTCAACAAAAATATAAACGCAACTCTTTTGGTTTTGCTCCCATTTTGTATGAGATGAACTCAAAGATCTAAAACTTTTTCCACATACACAATATCACCATTTCCCTCAAATATTGTTCACAAACCAGTCTAAATCTGTGATAGTGAGCACTTCTCCTTTGCTGAGATAATCCATCCCACCTCACAGGTGTGCCATACCAAGATGCTGATTAGACACCATGATTAGTGCACAGGTGTGCCTTAGACTGCCCACAATAAAAGGCCACTCTGAAAGGTGTAGTTTTGTTTTATTGGGGGGGATACCAGTCAGTATCTGGTGTGACCATCATTTGCCTCATGCAGTGCAACACATCTCCTTCGCATAGAGTTGATCAGGTTGTCAACTGTGGCCTGTGGAATGTTGGTCCACTCCTCTTCAATGGCTGTGCGAAGTTGCTGGATATTGGCAGGAACTGGTACACGCTGTCGTATACGCCGGTCCAGAGCATCCCAAACATGCTCAATGGGTGACATGTCCGGTGAGTATGCCGGCCATGCAAGAACTGGAACATTTTCAGCTTCCAAGAATTGTGAACAGATCCTTGTAACATGGGGCCGTGCATTATCCTGCTGCAACATGAGGTGATGTTCTTGGATGTATGGCACAACAATGGGCCTCAGGATCTCGTCACGGTATCTCTGTGCATTCAAAATGCCATCAATAAAATGCACCTGTGTTCTTCGTCCATAACAGATGCCTGCCCATACCATAACCCCACCACCAACATGGGCCACTCGATCCACAACATTGACATCAGAAAACCGCTCACCCACACGACGCTACACACGCTGTCTGCCATCTGCCCTGAACAGTGTGAACCGGGATTCATCCATGAAGAGAACACCTCTCCAACGTGCCAAACGCCAGCGAATGTGAGCATTTGCCCACTCAAGTTGGTTACGACGATGAACTGGAGTCAGGTCGAGACCCCAATGAGGACGACGAGCATGCAGATGAGCTTCCCTGAGACGGTTTCTGACAGTTTGTGCAGAAATTCTTTGGTTATGCAAACCGATTGTTTCAGCAGCTGTCCGAGTGGCTGGTCTCAGACAATCTTGGAGGTGAACATGCTGGATGTGGAGGTTCTGGGCTGGTGTGGTTACACGTGGTCTGTGGTTGTGAGGCTGGTTGGATGTACTGCCAAATTCTCTGAAATGCCTTTGGAGACGGCTTATGGTAGAGAAATGAACATTCAATACACGACCAACAGCTCTGGTTGACATTCCTGCTGTCAGCATGCCAATTGCACGCTCCCTCAAATCTTGTGACATCTGTGGCATTGTGCTGTGTGATAAAACTGCACCTTTCAGAGTGGCCTTTTATTGTGGGCAGTCTAAGGCACACCTGTGCACTAATCATGGTGTCTAATCAGCATCTTGATATGGCACACCTGTGAGGTGGGATGGATTATCTCAGCAAAGGAGAAGTGCTCACTATCACAGATTTAGACTGGTTTGTGAACAATATTTGAGGGAAATGGTGATACTGTGTATGTGGAAAAGTTTTAGATCTTTGAGTTCATCTCATACAAAATGGGAGCAAAACCAAAAGTGTTGCGTTTATATTTTTGTTGTGTAAATTGTGAAAACTTTCTATAATGAGTTGGAATGGCGTCTGAGTCCAGAATATATTTAGAACCTTAGTTGTCGAGGTCTAAGGACATCAACAACATATTATTTCCTGTTAATTAAGTATTTTTTTTAATATTAATTTATGTCTTAATGTATTAATAAATTGTTTAGGTTCTTGTTATGTTATACACACTATTATTATTATTATTATTATATTTTATTATTACTTTGATTTTGTCATTTGATTTTAAAATAGACCCCAATGGAAATAAGTGTTTTCACTTTCTTGTGTCATCCATGCATTTTTAACAAACTATTTTCAAATGTATTATGAACTTACATTGAACTTGCTAAATAAAATTACACACACACACGCACACTTTAAAAATATAGATGTCATTTACTGTACCCTGCTGGAATGGCATGCTTGTCAAGAATGTAATTATTACATTGTTCAGAGTGTTGTTGCCTTATATCCGTAGTTCCTCTAAAAATATTAGTCCTATCAACATTCCGTTTTGGTGGCGTGCATCCTTGACCCAAAAGCATTCTGAATGGCAAATGTCAGCTCTCCATAGTTTGTCTGTAGTCAACGTTATACTCATGCATGCTCACATGCAAACATACACAACATTTTGTCTTTTCTGCATTCTGCTGCACATACATGCTTTTAATTTTACACACTCACGAACAGAGACAGTGTCCGAAGACATCAAAAGCACAACACTTTTCACTCATGGTAATAGCAACATGACACTTAACTAAACTGACTAAACCAATTGAACTATAAAACACAGTAAATCAATAACACTAACAACACTGTTAAACTAACATGAACCACAGTAACTAATTTAAAACTCCAAAACCCTGAACTCCCATGGTGCATTGCAGCACAATGTCCATTGTTCACTGTTGTTAGCTAAAATTGGTAATTTCTCCAAAAATCAACTTTCCATTTTCGCAGCATTCATCTCTGATTAAAAAATAAATAAGCATACCAAACAGCAAATGTCAGCTCTCCCCAGTTTCTCTGTGATTGAATCCATACACATGCACACACGTATGCACACAGAGGCCACTTGGCTGTTATATGGGTTGTATCCAATGAGGGTGTTGTTTTTCGCCATATTAGTTTGATATTAGTTAGTTTTTTGTGTTCATGAAGTATGTGTTTGAAGGTAAGAAATGCACATTTGGCTTATCCTAATTTATCATGGACAATGAAAGTCTACATTAAAGAAAGAACTATACCACATTGTACCATGCTGACTCAAATCTCTACAAATCAAATCATTCCATAATAAAAATCATTGTTCCTGAATTGTGTTGCAGCTCATGTATCTGGATATGTATTGCATTGTTTTATTAGACAGACATGCACTCCCTAATAGATTGTAATATCATTATATTCTTGCTGTTATTGCAGAATTAAGAACTGTTATCTTCAACACAAATGGATAATTCTGCTGTCAGTTGTCTCTGTTGTTATTCTTCTTCTATAACTTACCGCACATCACTTCATGCTACATCTGCTTCGTCCACATTTTGCACCACAGTGTGTCTTTCTATGACCTAATATCCTCACAGCCAAGATCACAGCCATTGCCCCTGGGCGTACTACATACACTCTAAAACAACAGCAATAGTCAAGACTGTGGCTCTTGAAGACCGAATGTGGTCCCAGAGTGTGTGATAACCCAGTATGTGATGGGAATGCAGGGCCATTTGGACCTCCGAAGCCAGGTGTTAGCACTTCAGCTCACTGGTTCATCAATAATTGACAGAGGCAAACCAATCAGAACAATTTGCTCCCCACAGCGAAGTGCTAGAGCAGCCTAACACCGGTGAATCATTAATGAGGCAATTAGCTGAAATGGTTAGACGGTTAGTCCTCGCTGGCAGTGCTCCTGTGATGCAACGGTGACAGGTCTCTTTATAAAGTAGCTGTACATGACGGAGTGATGCTCAGGCTCACAGGGGCTGAGGAAAAGAAGAGAAAATGGCCTCGCCATAAGGTTGAACCTTCAGTTTTGTCTGGGATGCCAGCTCTGCATCTGTTGACCATGGCTCAGGATGCCAATAATGGGAACAAACCCAATTGGCCATTACCATGGGAGATTGACTTTTATTGGTTGCTACCACTTCACAGACCAAGAGAAAACATGGTGATTCAAGTGTAGAAGAGCCTTTATGGACATGAATAAAATCGACCTCAGTGACATGACTCAGACATGGGGGAAGAAGCAACAACAGCAACAACAACAATAACAGCAAAGACGGCAGCTGTCTTTGAAATGCAGAGATCCTGAATTGTTGTTTGAGAGGAAAATCAAAGCCCCAAGGGAACCACTCACAAAGCCTCATCGACTGACCGTATTGGAACCGTTTCATAGTTTATCGATGCTCCTCTGCCTGCACTGTCAGACCTGGGTGCAGTGCAGGTTCAATTAAACCAGAGCAACCCTGATCTCAGAAACAAAGTATGGAAACATTACATACCCCATGGATTATTGTTCCCAAATACACAAACATAATTATACAAACTCGTGAATCAAGCAGATTTTTAATTGTTTAGCGCAAGCAAAATTAAAAATACGTTGTTGAATACTCACTCAAACACAGCTTTGCTATGAACAAAACTCCCTCCAAACTGTCAAACCTTTCATTTTGTTCAGTTTCACAGCCAATTTAATCTTCACTCTCCTAGAGCTTTGTAAAAATGATCACCCAGACTAATACACGTATATACATACATACATGCACACACACAACAGGAGGAAAGGAAACTGTGTACAATGAAGGCCGTAAAATCAGAAAATGTTAGACTTCAGAAAAGATTTCAGTGACTATGTCAGCATTCCATACTATAGTATATACTGACACAATTCTCCATATATCATTATGAAATTTTTAAAGGATTCACCTCTTGATAGACAAGAACCCCCATTTAATGTATATATTTGAAAGTTAGGTGCAGCCTGGCACTCACTATCACCTGACAAATTTTGATCCACATCTCATCCGGATTGTGGATTTGGTGCACATTTCAATTTAATACTGAAAAGCCCATTTGTCATACATTTTGCATTATATCTCAGTCAAAAGTGTCTCAGTCACTCTCATTTTTCTGGATGGAGGCAATTTTATGCCTGTTTGTCTATCTTCCATTATCAGTCGGAAACCAAGTGCCAAAAACCAGTGACAAATTGTGCATAGCACAGATAGCCAATGTTCTATGAAAATTATGTGAAAAAGAATTCAGAAACTGAAAAAGCTGAAAAAAAAAATCCTGACAACACCACAAAAAGTCTTTGATTCAAGTGCATGAATTAAATACATACTCCTGATATTTCACCACATTTAATTCATCTTATGAAAAGTCACTTCTAACAGGACTTTGACCGTGAAAGTTTTTTCCAAGGGAAAAATCTGTGGAATTGCAGACTAGTGTTCACAGAGATTTGTGCTCTACGAGTGCGCTGCTGTAGTTTTTCTGTTTTCAGCTATTCAAGCATGGTTTGAATTATAAGTGGTCCCCTTTTAAGACTTGAGAGACGTAAAATAACGCATTTGGGGTTTTGAAACATTGACATATGCTACTTACCAATTATTGTAAATATTGCAATAGTGCTGCTAGTCATGCCTGGGAGAATCTTGTAATACACTTTCAGACACTCCTAAAGTGGGATGTAACATGTTTTAATGTTAGTTGAACATCTTGTCTGTCTGAGTCAGTTTAATTTCCGGAAGGTTCACCATCCCCCTATCACCATCCACTCATACCCTTTGTTCATGTATACTTTTCTATTTTTTTTCCAAAAACAATGCTACATTATTATTATTATTATTATTATTATTATTATTATTATTATTCAATCATGTGACAAAAACATACCTCTCGCTCTACATACTAGTTGCTTATATATATTATTAATGGATAATGAAAACTCTTTTGTGATGAAATTCCTGAAATAACAAAGTGGTGAGCATCTGTACATGTAATGGACAAATATGATCTATTAAATAAACAACAAAGATTCACATATTGCCCATAAAGTGGTTTAAAAGGATTTGCACTTTCAAAGTCAATATCCTGCAGTATGATCCATGAATTAAACATAATCTTGTTGGTCTACCATTGTGTGCAGTTTTATTGAAATCAATTTATTGGTTTAGGAGGAGTTGCGCTGACAAGACTCAAGAACAGATGGACCAATAGACAGCATAATTCCTGTGTACCCCTCCTCCCCAGCCCCCAAAACATTTGGTTGCGGGATGTCCAACCATAAAAATAATTTATTGGTTTTCAAATACCAATTTAGCTGCAGAC
Source organism: Thalassophryne amazonica (assembly GCF_902500255.1). Lineage (NCBI taxonomy): Eukaryota > Metazoa > Chordata > Actinopteri > Batrachoidiformes > Batrachoididae > Thalassophryne > Thalassophryne amazonica. Next base: position 89,227,881 of record NC_047104.1, on the reverse strand, counting down.
ACCATTTTGAAGCTTAATGAAATATGAAATTGAATTTGGGTTTTACAATAATATTGTTGTTGTCACAAGATGATGATCATGGGACATGTTGACATACAAATTAAGTTCATCAAGTCTGATAGTATTCACATTTTTTTTTTTAGATAAAATACAATAAAAACAATTATTTTAGCATTTTGACTGTAACTGGGACAGTGGAATAGACATAAGTCTGAGGGAAATAATCAGTGGTGAAATAGTTTTATTATTTGATCCTTTTTATTTATGGTTTTTTTTTATTGTTTATATATATATTTTGTATTTTCTATGTTGATTCTTGTTTCTGCTGGGGTTTTTTTTGTATTTTCTACACCCCATGTTTTTGTGTATATATATATATATATATATATATATATATATATATATATATATATATATATATATATATATATATATATATATATATATATAGTCCATGTTTAGTAACTACTTTATGAAAGTTTATCTTTAGAGAGCTTCTTTCTACATATTTTTGGAAAGAAGTCTATAAAGAAAAAAATATCAAAACATCTTTGCAATAATCTCTCTTGGTTAATTTATTCAAAAGTATGCATATGATCATTTCTTAACATAGTCCTGTCAAATTAGTTATGATGAAAGAAGGAAAAAAAAAGTAGCTATTGTTATCAACTTCATTATTTAGGGCCATTTAACGCTATTAGGTCTTCCTTCCAAGTCAAACAAAACATCCTGTTGTAAATCGTTAAGTTACGCTTCAAAAAGCAGTTGGCTCAGGAAATAATGTACTCTACACCGGTCTATCCTAGAATGTGACACTTATCTCAAATCATTTTACAGTCATAAATTTTGATCCATTTTATTGCACAAGGCATCATTTAAATTGAGGATGTTCCTCTCAGATTTGACCAAAAGTTGCAGCTATATAGTTAATTAGTAGAAAATTGTGGAACAATTTCAATTTTAATTGACTTGCAAACCTGCAGCAATTCCATTCACTCTGACAGGGCCAAATTACAGAATAATGTGGGGGAGGTGGTAGGTGATTCATGAAGAGTTGCAGATCTGTGTGGTCCAAATCTTTTCTTTAATGTCAATCTTTAATACATGCAACAATGCAAAATTTAAGAATTCAGTGTGTACTCCTTTTTTACTTACTCAGGAATTTTGCATTCACTGTGGGGTATTAGAATTTTATCTTTCACATCACAAATATACAGTACATATCCTGATGAAAGCTATCTTACTTAATGTCACCCTGCTTTATGATATCAGAAAGATCGAGTCACCCAAGTTGAAAAGCCTTCTTCCTTTAACCCCCAAAGGTAATTTTCACTTGACTGTGGAGATTCTTTGTCATCCAGCTCATGGTACTCAGGCAGGTGGAGTCAGACCAACTGGACATCTTTGGAGGATTTCTAGTCTATTTCAAGGAACTAAACAAATCCAGTTGACGTGACAACCTACCTGAGTAACGTTGACTTTTGTCAGCATTATTCTGAGTTTCTGTCCAGCTGTCCAGCAGCAGTTATTCTTTGCATTCATCTTGTTTGAAAGCATCACACAAGAACTATGTTGATTCTTGTTTCTGCTGTGTTTTACAGTTTTTACACAATTTTACTCAAAAATAACATTGAACGACTCGTTGGTTTGTAGCTATGTAAATGTGCAGTTATAAACCATCTATCAAAGATTTTATGGGAACATCATATTAAGGGTGGTGGTGGAGTATGTAATTGTACCATTGCCAAACAGATGGAAAAGTAAATCAGTGAGTCATAAATTTAAATAAAACATAATTTCAATGCCTCATTTATGTAAACACAACAGCTTCGATAGTTGTTGAATTGTAAAATATTTGAAATACCCTGCCATTGTGTCTTCATAGTTATTGCATTAAAATCTCTATAAGTAATTGATTAGCAGCCATGTCAAACACGGTTTTATTTATTGGCATTGGTACCATTAATGCAAAGGGTCAGTGCAGTTTAATGATTGTTCACTTTTATAGCCCTCTTAGGAAAACCTCCTCAATAAATATTTACAAACAACAATTTTGCAGAATAACTTGAGAGTCATAACGGTGGATGCCTCTGTGTTTTGAGATTAGTACCTAATTAAAATAATAAATCAGTATTTACTTGAAGGACTGAGGTGAAACAAAAGTGAACTGCAGTTGCACAAGTAAATGTAGGAACATCCATCCACTCCCAATATCAAAATATTTACTCATGCTCAAAAGCTTTAGGTACACATACCATGCTCAATTTTTTGCAAATATTGAAAAGCTAAAAATATATATAATAATTAGAAATATGTAAAATCTGTGAGTATTTTTCAAGTTATTTATTTTAGGTAGCGTTGTATTACTCCAACAAATTATTACAATCATTTTATTAATGAATGTTCATTCACAGCTGTCAGTGTTGTGTCAGGTATTACACATACAAATACTTTTTTCGTGTGTGTGTGTGTGTTTTTTTTTTTTCAAGTTCCTTACTGAAGTGACCAAAATGATTCACATTTAACTTTTGTTAGGATTGGAATGTTTGAACATTTCAAATTAGATTTTCTGTTGACTTACTTATGACAAAAATCCTTATTGGCTGACAAATGTTTGAGTTCAACAGTTATGACCTTCATTTTGGCATTTCACCTTCACCCAAGGTCAAACATTTCATGACAACAGACAAAATGGAAATGACAAATTATATATGTGTGCGTGTCACAGCAATTATCTCTGTTCCCAATTCCTTAATATAGCCATTAAAATATACCCTAAATATTAACATTGTGCCTAACATTTGACCTGGGCCCGGGATCTTCCCTTGGAACCATTTTTTCTCAAAATCTAGTCATTTTGTTCATCCATCAAGTTGGGTTAAAATTGCGTCAACATTCTTGAAGTTATTTTGTTCATACATGGTAGACAGACAGACAGCTGAAAACAATGCGCTACTTGTGCACACAGGCATAAATATCAAACACTACAGTCCATAATTAACAATGCATGGGGGTAGGGGGTCACAATACAGACGTTAATGGAAATAATTTCTTACAAATACACTAATGTCTATAGACATACATCTGTAAGTAATGCAGACACACATTCATAGAAAGTGTGAGGCAGGTACACAAACAGCATCTAACCCAAAGACCCCCTTCCGTTGTAAACCACAGACTTTTCATTTACTCACCACAGCTTTCCCACAGTTACCCTGTTCAGAGTTTCATATTTACAGCTGCGACACTGTATAGGATAGCACTCCCCGCCCCCTAAACCCCACCTCCAATCTCAACCATCTTACACCTCCCAACCCGCCTATTAGCGAGAATGGAAACATTTTGACGTTAAAAGCTTAATGGGCTGCTCCCTCTATTGTTTAAAAATTGCTTGACATATAACTGGCTGAAGAAAACATTTCGGTCGGCCTCAATTATGCATTGAAAATAAAGTTATGAGCAAGTGGCTGAATTATTGATGCTGGCACCGAGAACAAGAGCATGTTGGCAATGTGTCATTGCGTTTTTGCTGATGCTTCATCTCATATTGATAATTTTTCATTTAGAAAGCCCATGAAGTCTTGATCTGTGAACGATGGAAAAACACACCATGAATATTGGAAATCTAATGCAATATTACTGGAAGAGGAAAACAGATAATACATAATGTAATGGGAAATATAATAAATAAATAAATAAATTGTTGGGAGTGAGGACTCAAATATTTACTGCTGTTTAAACAATGTCAAGCTCATATGGAGAGGGAATGGTGTTGAACTTAGACAAACAGGCTCGTGACCAGAGGATCCTCTGTTTGATTCCATATCAGACTGGTACATCACTTTAGGTCTTCTGTGCAAGGTCTTTATAATCAGCTGTGCACAGAGGTGTCAAGTAACGAAGTACAAATACTTCGTTACTGTACTTAAGTACACTTTTTAGGTATCTATACTTTACTCCATTACTTATTTTTATGCCTACTTCCGACTTCTACTTATTACATTTTCACACAAGTATCTGTACTTTCTATTCCTTACATTTTTAAAACAAACAGCCTCGTTACTCTTGGCTTCAGCGCCGGTGGATGTGCGCTGACGCCTCAGCGCACATCCACCGGAAGCTCGAGGTGCCAGCGCACATCCACCGGCGCGGCTTTACCGAGGTGCCAGCGCGGATTTATCTGACCATGGGTCCGAAGAAGGCACTGACGGCGGAGGAGGGAGACGATATCAAGAAGTCCCTGGACTTTTTGTCTGAGGAAATCTCTGTTGTTAAAATGCAGCAGAAATCCATTATGGAGCTGGTGGAAGAAGTGAAGGCTCTCCGGATCCAGAATGCCGAGAAAGACCGGCGTCTGGTGCACCTGGAGAACCGTGTTGCAGAGTTGGAACAGTACACAAGGATGAACGACGTTATTATTACAGAAATTCATATTAAACCTCGATCCTACGCACGGGCGGTGTCAGAAGACAGCGGAGGGGAGACCAGCGAGCAGGAGGCCAGCTCAGTGGAACAACAGGTGGCTGACTTCCTGCAATCTAAAGGTATTCAAATGGACTGTAATAACATTGAAGCGTGCCACCCCCTGCCCAGGAGAGAGGATGGAGACAAGCGAGCAGTTATAATGAGGTTTGTCAACAGAAAACATAAAATGGCATTGTTAAAACAGGGACGGAAACTTAAAGAAACAAATGTATTCATCAATGAACATCTGACCAAAAGAAACGCAGACATCGCCAGGAAAGCTTGTCTCTTAAAAAAGCAGGGAAAAATTCAACAGACATGGACATCCAACTGCAAAACATTCATCAAACTGAACGGAACACCAGAACAAGCGAAGGTTTTGGTAATCAGGAACATCAAGGAACTGGACAAATACGACCAATAAGGTATGAGGACACAAACACATCACAACACCATGACACAGACCAGAGGAACCTATTCATCTACTACATCATCTACATCTGGAGACAAGAAGGATATAACTCAAAGGATTGCTGATCATGGAAAACTAGAACTGAGAACATTTAAATACACAGACCACAATGTACTGGACTTGGAGCACGATATAGACCTGGACAATAATTTCTTCTCAAATATTAATGACAGTTGTTGCTATTATACAGATGAACAGTTTAATCGGATCATTAAAACGGATAACAAATTATCAATAATCCATTTCAACAGCAGAAGTCTGTATGCAAACTTTAACAACATTAAAGAATATTTAAGTCAATTTAAAAAAAAAAATTAACATAATTGCTATATCAGAAACATGGATCAATGAAGATAAAGGAATGGATTTTGAACCAGTCGAAGCAGTGGTTTGCAGATTGAAGCAATGCTTCAACCTATTGTTTCGTTTATTCTTTCTTTCTTTCGCTTAATTTTCCCCCGCTAAAACCCTAAAGAGCATACTTCTGTGAGTATTATTTACCTTTTCTATGTTAAACCGACCTGTTATGGTCTTCTGAAACAGTTGATAGATGTATTTTATAACTTAAAAATGGGAGCGACGCTAACACGTTAGCATGTCTATGGCATTTTCAATGTTAAAAGTTAGCATGAAACAGTTCCAGCTGTCTTCACGTTCGGGTGCATTTGTTTTCAAATTGTAATATTTCTTAAATTTATTTTTGTTTATATATTAATAATCTAATGATAATTATTATATACAATTTCAGAGAAAGAGACAAAAAGAACCTGAATAGAAACACAACAGAAAATAAAATATAAAAGCAACTAACAATGAACATACATACAGAAATAAATAAGTGTTTCCTGTGAACACCTAGTGACTCTTCCACCTCCATTTCATCCCTGTTTTATTTAAGTTTAATGACAGTTTGTTTCGGTCAAACCATATTGTCAATGTGTTAATTTCTTCAGTGATTTCCTCCAGAACTATCTGACAAACTAGAAAACTGCTGCATCCTAGTAAGAGGAGAATACTACTGGAATGAATCTGAATAAGGAAAGTTTTTTTTTTTTCTCACTAAATGGATGCTGCACTCACTGCAGTTTATCGTCTGGAATAGTCCCAGATTGCATTTCAGAGCTTCTAGAATTGAAACATTTTCGTGCAGGTGGTGTTGGGGGGTAATTTTGGGTTTTGGGTCTTGGGCCACATGTAGAACGAATCAGTTTTTAAATTAAGCTTTCAATTCATATAGTGGCATATACCTTTTTTTTTTTTTTTTTTTTTTAAGGTTACTTTATACTTTTATACATTAAGTAGGTTTTGGAGCACATACTTTTTCACTTTTACTTGAGTAAAGAGGTCAAGTTGATACTTCAACTTTTACCAGAGTGTTTTTAAACTGCAGTATCTATACTTCTACTTAAGTAACAAATGTGTGTACTTTTGACACCACTGGCTGTGCAGCTGAGTACTTTGCATGGCAGCATGCTGACATTGGTATGTGAATTTGAGGCAAAATTTGAAAGAGCTTTAGGGAAAAAATATCTACGTATGAGTAGAAATCAGTTCATTTGATATCACATTACACAATTCTTCCCCATAATGCACATGTGCGTGGGTACATGCTATATAAAGTAAGACTTGAAGGTGTTCTTAGGGCTGTCCCTCTGCCACTTACTGCTGACATACTTCCGGAAATGCAAATTATCCTGTTCATTTCAGTCTCACGCTTCCTCTACCTCTTTCAATCAACATGCACATATTGAGAAAATATAAAATACTTGTGCACGCCAGCATCACTGTGAACATAAGAAGCAATTCATTTTTAAGTATCAGTATCCTCACCACCCAACAAAGGAGGGGTGAAAATTATGTGTTCACTTCAAACCTTTCTGCTGGCAAATTATCTAAAAAAATGGTCGACAAATTTCACCAACATATTCTGGCAAAATGTTCAATGGTTAAAATTTTGTTTTCCTTCACATTTTAATTAAATATATTTCTTAATACCTGATACCTTATGAACACGTGTGCTTGCATGTTCTTGCAAGTTTTGCATTTTAAATTAAAAAAATATCTAAAATGAAATAAATTGTGCTGATGAGAAGACATGCAAAAGACATGCAAAAGACATGCATATATCCCCACCCCCGCGGGTGGGGGTGGGGATATATGAAAATGGAATAAAAAAGTCTTTTACTTTATGGAGTATTTTTTTCCCACTGCCATATAAATGTTTTTGTTCTTACATATCGTTGCCCATTTAATCTTTTTACTTTAACAAAACAAACAAAAAACATGCCATTCCATAATAATAAAATGAAACAAAATGACAGATCAAAGGAAACATTTTTAAAATGTAACTGAATAAATTTGATTTTACATATCTTAGCCCACTGAAATTCAAGTTACAACAAAAAAAAAGCATAAAAATGGGGTTAAAGGAGACAAATACACATTTAAGTAATATTCACTTATGTTCTTGCATATTTTAGCTTTAACACAAGATAAATTATACAAATAGGAATAAACTAAATGTACATATGAGAAAACATGAACAAATAAAAATAAATATGCAGACACATTGTGACATATGGGACTAATTAAATAGGCTAAATAATCCTTATTGCATTACATAGAACAGAGTTGATTGAATTTTGAAGGAAATCCTGACCCCATTCAATTTTTTTTTTCTTGTAATTTCTTCTTATCATCCTTTTTTTCTGACATCACTAAACACCACTTCACACATAACACAATTAAAGCCGACTGGCGCACGAAGGAGGAATCACATGCCACTCGTGAAAAATCGGAGCCATCTCGAACACCTTGTGCAGCTGTCACCACAACCATTCGCACACAGCACATGCCCTCTACATTCGCATGCCACTCGTGCCGGTAACCCATTCGAACGGCGGGCAAGATGAGGTCGCGTTGTCAACTGATCATGTTCACAGCATTTGCACGGCATGTTGTATGCAGGTCAGACATATTATGTGGTGGCACGATATGCTGCACGAAATCATTGGCCATGTCACACCGTGGCCGAATGGTGCGATCGAGGCAGCCTTCACACCAGCGGCCAAAAGTCAGTGAGTGCTGTGCGAGCAGCCATTCGACCCCCTCTTGGCCATCGTCGGCCGGAGTCCAGGTGCCACCCATGAAGATCCAACACAACTCGCAGGGCACTTAGAAAAGGCGGGGCTATTCGCGCAGCCGGCACAAGAGTAGAGAGCAGGCAACCACATTCAACCTGACTGTGCAAATGGACCCACAATGTCTAAGTACCCCACGTGTGTGCCGTTACCAGGCAACACGTCATGCAAATATGCACCTCCCCTGCAACACGTGGCGTGCGAGTGTGTTGCCCCCCCACCAACCATGAACCAACATTGTCAGCTGAGGTCACCGGAGTGTGATCTTGTCCAGCACAGCGCGCATCTGGTCGGCTGTAATGTCCAGCTGGAACAGCTGACCACTATGTACTTGCACCTCAGCTGGAGAACACATAATGTGCCATGAACAACACTCCACGCAATGCACTTGTGTGGGTGGGCTCTCATGCTCTCATGACATGCTGATAATTATGTACAGACCAGATCACATGGAGACCAGGCAGCCACATCTGAGTGCGCATGACACGGTGTGAATTTTGTTACCAGCCGGCCAGCCAGGCTAATGCACCTTCCGCAATGTAAATCGGAGTCCACCTGACAGGAAGAGTGGAAAATATGTAAAACATGGGGAAAGGCAGAAACTCATTTGCTTTGAGCACAATGCTGTGGATAAACGGCACCACTCAGCTGATCGCTGCCCAGCAAGTCACTGTCATTTGGGAATAACTCAGTGCACACGATGTGTTAAATTAAAAACACAGAGAACACAGCCAGGACAATTATATAAATAAATACTACAATAACTGCATACATAATGGCATAAATAATGACAGAACACAGGAACAGAGAGTGGCACTTTGTTCTGTGAGCTGATTGCAAAGGTGGGCGTGTCGTTGTGAACAGCAGCTGTTGGGATCTGTGGAGTCACACGCCACAGCTGGAGAACACATATTGTGTTATGCAGGATATGACCAACAACACTCCACAGTGAGGCGCGTGCATGGGCATGCTGTCCTCACATGGAAATACATAAAAACACATATTGCCTTTGCAACAGTCAGCGGCAACTGCATCAGCGCGCACATCGGCAAGCTGTCTCATGTGAAAAGCTCCATGTGATCCTGTGAAGACTCAGCTGGTAATCAGACTGTCACGTTCACCACGTGAGTTATGGGCCAAATGACATGGTGTCTTTCAGTGCACCACTTGCTGGACACCTGGACATGCGGCTCCGGCTGATGTGTCCATCCATGTGTCAGACCATCAGCTTGTTTATGTGCATGACCATGGGTCATGTACAGAGAGGAACAGGAGCATGATACTTGTCCACTCTTCATAACAGGAGTTATTAGAAACTGCGGTGTTTCTTTTTTTTTTACAGATTGTGTTACATTTAAAAAGTACATTCATTATTCCTATAATGTTCTGAATCTGTGCTTCACATTATTGTGGGCTTCCATATATTTGTTGATTTATGTACATATGTTCAGCATCTAATTGCTTCGCTGCTGTGGGAACACAATGTGGCATCGCACCTGTCACGTGCTCACACTTAAGCCGCAATGAGAGTAGGTTTACACTCACTTACTGTTTCACAAGCAGCTGCTGCTTTAGCAGCATCTGCACACACAAACACGCTGTGAAGGGAATTTAGTTAATAGTTAGTGACTTCAAATGGTTTTCTTTCCATTGCTGTTTGTATTTTAGATTTTGCTTATTTTTTTCAAACTGAGCTGCCAGTTTGCAGTTTTATCATCAATTTATCTCTCTGTATATATATATATATATATATACACATATATATATATATATATATATATATATATATATATATATATATATATATATATATATATATATATACACACACACACATATATATATATACGAGGTCTGTCCAAAAAGTATCAGACCTTTTAATTTTTTTCAAAAACCTTATGGATTTGAATCACGTGTGCTTGCATGAGCCAACCTTGAACCTTCATGTGCATGCGTGAGTTTTTTCACGCCTGTCGGTTGCGTCATTCACCTGTGAGTAGGCTTTGAGTGACCACTGGTCCTCCCCCCTCGTTGGATTTTCATTGCGAGGAAAATGTCTGAATGATTGGAGCAGCGCTGAATCAAATTTTTCCAGAAACTGTGAGAGACAGCCAGGTAGAAACGATTCGGAAGATTCAAACGGCTTTCAGTGGCTTTTCAGTCGAGTGAGTATCCGAGGAATTGTGTAAGAGCTGGACATGTCACAACATGTCCTGTGAGACTTCCACCTTCCGCACGTCTTTTATTACAAAATCTCCTGTAACAGTGGAATGTGCCGAAAAAGTGTAACACTCCTTAATCTGTGTGATGCCCATAGGATCGTCACCGAAAGCCGTCTGAATCTTCCAAATGGTTTCCACCTGGCTGTCTCTCACAGTTTCTGGAAAAATTTGATGCAGCAAAGCTCCAAATCGTTCCACCTCGCAATGAAAATCCAACGAGAGGGGAGGACCAGTGCTCACACAAAGCCTGCTCACAGGCGAATGATGCAACCGACGGGCGTGAAAAAAATCACGTATGCGCATGAAGGTTCAAGGTTGGCTCATGCAAGCACACATGATTCAAATCCATATGGTTTTTGAAAAAAATAAAAAGGTCTGATACTTTTTGGACAGACCTCGTAAAGTCTGTTAGGGTGCTCCCTTGTTTGCACTTAGGGTTGCCACAGCAAATCTGAGGTGGATATGCATGTTGACTTGTCATAGGTTGTGGCAGGGATGGGATTTGAGGAAATGCTGGATGCGAGCATGGACAAGACTGACGACACGTGTTGACAGTCAGCAACAGTCTGGATATTCCATTGTTTTCAGTGAGAGGCTGTTGGGAAAATTAGGGCCTCTTCACACATAGTGCAAAGTTGGTCGATTTGCCCCTAAAGTGTGCATGAAGCAGGAATCGTGTGCAAAACGTGCAAAATCATAGCTGCCTCATACACCTGTTGCTACAACTATGTGCACACACCAGCGGCTGAAAGACAGCTGTTATGATGTGAGCCGCCCTGAGTTGTACATAATCACACTATGTGTGAAAGGGCCCTAATGGATGTATTGGAGGAGAGCAACAAATGGATTATTTAGTAGAAAAATGACCATGCACATACTGTGGAGGTCATGTCACCTTTTTATGGAAATGGTAAATGGACTGCATTTATATAGTGCTTTTCCATCTGCATCAGACACTCAAAGCGCTTTACACATCAAATGCCTCACATTCATCCCGATGTGAGGCTGCTGCCATGCAAGGCACTCACTACACACGGGGAGCAACTAGGGGATTAAGGACCTTGCCCAAGGGCCCTTATGTAATATTTCCTCTTCAGAAATGGTGCTCTGATGCCCTGCCTGAAGGGGGGCTAGGGACACACATTTGAAGTAACCTCTTCTTAGCTGACTATTATAAAAGGTTTATGTTACAATTTGAACTTTGGAAAGTGACTCAAATATATATATAATAAAACAGAAGCTTTATTTGTCATTGTACACATACAATGAGATTAGCGGTGCCACTCCACAGCTGAGTTTGAGAATAAGAAAAGATGAAAAGATCCCATCAACTATGACACATAAATAACTTAGCAGACCAAGTGAAAAATGTGAATATAAAAATAAATGAAAATATGTACGAGCTATTTAAACAAAAGAAAGATTCATTCTAGTTAAGGCACAGAGAAAATTAGATTGCACATATTTGTATGAGCATAGCCAATATAATTTCTGTTATTGCACTTGGTGGTCAATGTTATTGTACATGTAATGTCAGAGTTATTGCACATGAGTGTTTAATGTTCTCACAGACCAGAAAAAGAAACTGTCATCCTGAAGGTTCAGGCTCTGATCGACCTGTATCTCCTGTTAAAGGGGAACAGGTGATGTGCTGAGTGAGAGGGGTCTGAGAGGATGTCTCTGGATTAGCTGAGACAGCAGGAGGTAGAAACAGTGGGGAAAATAAGTATTTGATACGCTGTCAATTTTGCAGGTTTTCCCACCTACAAAGAATGGAGAGATCTGTAATCTTTATTGTTGGTACACTTCAACAGAGACAGAATCTAAAAAAAAAAAAAAAAAAAAATCACATTGTAAGATTTTTAAAATAATTAATTTGCAATTTATTTGATAAGTATTTGATAAAACAGAACTTAATATTTGGCACAGAAACTGTTGTTTGCAATTAGTTGACCATGTTTGATGATGTTTGCACACAGTGCAGCAGGGATTTTGGTCCACACCACCATACAGATCTTCTCCAGGGGCCTCATTTACAAAGACTTGTGTGGACTTTCTACTAAAACATGGCGTACATCAAAACCCTGAATCCAGCATAAGCACAAATACATATTCAGATGTATGAAAGTGTGCGTAGGCATGAATTCACACACATTCCATTTGTACATCCCACTGAACGTGGAATTGAGTGTGGAACCAAACTCCTCCCTGGCCACGCCCTATTTAAATATGCAATTTCATGTAAATAGGCCCTTTGAGCAGGGATTCACCACGACGTCACATCAGACAACATGAACACAGAAAAGAAATTCTAGATGACTGGAAATTATGTGGACACACACAGGGACAGTTTATTTGGTACACTGTTAAACAGATTAATCACGAAACTGGAAAAATGTCTGTGGAAGCTACAGAGCGCATGTGTGTGTGTGTGTGTATGAGACTGACACACAGAACAGCACGCACACATTGATGTAAAAAAGGTGAGGCGCACCTCCGCTGACAGTGTGACAGTCACAATTTACACATGCGTTTATTGACAAATACTGAACACAGGAAGCCTGTTAAGAAGCTCTGCAGCTCACAATCAAGCAAAAACAACAACAAAAAAAGACATTAATCATAATAATACTAATAAAAACATATGTGAATGTGCACATCCCCAAATGTGTCCACGCTGGTTTTCGTTCAGAACAATTACACAAATAAACTATTTAAACACAAGCAGCCACCCATCACGCGCTGTGGCAGGCGCCTGATGCACATTTGCGCATCACATATGATTTGAATATTGATGGAATGAAAATATTTCCTATTAACAGAAACAAATTCATCATGTGATGGTGCCTTTACAGCAAAATGTATGTGCTCTCACTGCAAAATGCGCTTTAATGTTGGAATGTACCTGGATGAGATTGGGATGATTGCGCTCCACACAGCTGGTGGCTCGGTGTAAGGTTGACTGGCACACGTCTGACTGATCAGCCAGCTCACGCTGGAATGCCCCTGATGCCAGGAAGCCCAGCATTGCCAGCACCTGTGTTGGCACAGACAAACCCTGGGTCCGCATCATATTGCGCTCTGGGTTGACCGCAGTTCTGTGCGCATCTCCAGTAACAGTGGTCTTGGTCATCGAAATTGGTTTCAGAGCCAGTTATCCTCATTTAAGTAAATCCTCGAATGAATACACCGATTGCACCATTCACAAGGTCCTCTAACAACGCTAATGCAGTCACTGTTAGTGCCATTTTATGCATCAATTTGCACGTGGAGATGGGCGTATGCCAGGTTTTTGTGTGCCCCTGGTCTTTCGGGTTTCAAGTTTCAGTGCTCTCAAAAGATTTTCTGGAATTTCTCCAAATACAGCCACAGAATCCTATAACTTCTTCAGGGTTGTCTGGGTGTCTTGATGGCTTTCCTCACTGTTCTCCTTCTTGCACAATCATTCAGATTTTGAGAACTATCCACTCCATACAGATTTACCATAGAGTGTCATACTGTTTGGATTTCTTTGTAATTGATGTAAATAAACTCCAAGGCAATATTCAGTGACTTGTAAATGTTCATGTATCCAACCCCTGACTTGTCTTAGGGTAACTGTCACTAAAACAGATTATTTCCAGGTATTGTACCAAAACGTTCCATTACTTATACAACCCATCATCTTGGCTTTTATATTTTGAAGATGAGTGAAGTTGTCAAGATTTTCTTTCAATTTTAGTTTAAGGAAATTAATTTTAGAATTTAAATTTTTTTATATTGAAATAGCATGAACCAATTAAAATATGTGAAATATCAGGTGTTTCAATACTTTTGGAGAGCACTGTAGTAGCATGATAGAAGATGCAAGCTGGGAAAGCATACACTGAGAAACACAACCAAGTGTCGGGAATCATGTACAGGAACATCTGTGCTGCATATGGATTAGAAGTCCCCAAGTCCTGAAAGGAAACGCCACCAAAGGTGAACACAAGCTCGGGGTGATCAGGACTCTTCAACACAGAGCCCTACAGGTGCCCACAACTACAGAAGGAAGGGCTAAAGAAAAAAAAAAAAAACTTGTCCGGAAAGCCCTCACAATATGTGGGTACCCACGATGGTCCCTTGGTCCCTGGATAAAGTGCAGAAGTCCTAGAGAACAAAGAGACCAGACAGACAGGAGACGGAGACAAGAAGAAGAGGAGTGTCTCTCCCTTATTTAGCAGGAGTAGGGTAAAAACTACAGAGGATCTTCAGACAGCACAAAATCCCAGTTTACTTTAAACCTGTTAACACCTTGAGGCAGAAATTAGTTCACCCTAAGGACAGGATCCCTAGTTACAAACAGAGCAATGTAGTGTATTCTATCAGATGTCAGGAAAAATGTAACGAACACTACATAGGTGAGACTCAGCAGCCGTTACAGAAAAGGCTATACCAGCACCGGAGAGAAGACACCAGTGGACCTCAGTCTGCAGTTCATCTCCACCTTAAAGACACTAACCACACGTTTGAGGACAAGGAAGTTAAAATCTTAGCCATAGAGAAGAATTGGTTTGAGAGAGGGGTGAAGGAGGCATTGTATGTGAAACAGTTGAAACCCAGCCTTAACCGGGGAGGGGGTCTAAGACACGTTTTGTCCCCTGTTTACAATGGGGTACTCAGGTCAAAGCAGTTTCAGTCTTTTGTTTGTGGTAATGAGTATATTCACTTGGTCCAACGGAAGCTGCTATCTGACGAAGGCCTTTTGGCTGAAACGTAATTATTATGAACTAAAACAGCGGCTAGACGTCAATATTTTGAGTGTGCTATGCTTTTTCTTTATATTTGAGTTAGTATTTCTGCATGTGCACCTCAGCGGAGGATCCTGGTGTGCATTTTTTTAATCTGTTTAATGAGTATATTCACATCATCAGGAGACTCGTCAGGAGAGCCGTCAGGAGACGCTTCAGTCCCATCATTAGGAGGGACAGCTACCCTGTCATTAGGAGGGTGCTAACTAGAGCACAATAGGTGCTAATTAAAACAACTGTTTAGTCACTAGCCAATAGCAGGCTGCCTCTCGGTAGGAGGGGTCTGGTTACATTTCAACTCCAGCTTTTGTGGCTTCTGTTTGTTCTTCTCTACAAGGGTCAAGACAGAAGTCAGACTACCAGAGCAAGAATTTTAGCTGAGGAAGCTTCTGCGATTTGAAGCGAAATGTCCTCGCGTCAAGCAACCCAGTCCAGTCGAAGATTCAAGCTTCTCTACTATGGAAACCACCTGGACAACTGAGAGCCTTCACAGAAAGCCACCAAAGGTGATTGAGAATGACAGGGCTCAGGTCCTGTGGGACTTCAAATTCTAGACAGACAAGCAGCTGCTGGCCAACCAACCACATATACTGGTTGTTGACAAAAGAAAGAAAACCATAGTTGCGATCGATGTGGCAAGCCCAGCTGACAGTCACATTAGAAACAAGGAGTATGAGGAAACAGCGAAGTACCAAGGACTGATGGAGCAACTGGAGCAGATGTGGAAGGTTAAGTCCAAAGTGGTCCCAGTGGTAATAGGAGCACTAGGAGCTGTAACCCTCAAATTGGAATAGTGGCTCCAGCAGATTCCAGGCACAACATCAGAGGTCTCTGGCCAGAAGAGTGCATTCCTAGGAACAGCTACGATACGGCGCTGAACTCCAAGGCCTCTAATGCAGGACCCTATATATATATATATATATATATATATATATATATATATATATATATATAAGATTGCTTATTCTATTTTTAAAAGGAGGGAGGGGATAAAAGGCAACAATGAGAACTTGTACAAACTGATGACATTGCCTAACAAAATTAAAGTAAACATTCATAGCTTCATGCATGGTAATTGAATGCGCTGCGTGTTTGAAGCTTCTGTGACTCATGCAGGTCACACCGCTGCCTCTGTTCTACCTGACCGAACGTCTCCAGCTTACTCGTGTGCTTTTGGATGTGTGCTGTGGTGTGTGGATAATTTCTGCTTTGTGTGGCTTTCATGACGCCATGACTCAACTTCTGTCACGCTTTGCTCTTTTATCTTGGTAACACTGACTGCTGAGGCACTCTTCCTTTTATTTCCCATAAATGACTGATTTTTTGTTTAACTGGCAGTCAGCAGTACCATTTTACACCTCCACAACAGAGTGCCTTTTTCACCTCATTTGTGAGGTGTGAGATGTGTTCATGAGAGCCGCCAACTCTCTTCTCTTCTAGTGTCCCATAATGCATCAGTGGAGGAGCCGCTAAGGAGATCAATACCCATCAGGCCGCTCAAATAAATACATTTATCACACGCTGATACTCACCACATTGCTCTGTTACAGCAAGGGATCCCCTGCCGGCTGGATAAGCTACAATATGTTTCCATAAAAAAAGTAAAACTGACATTATGGAATGTCGGATTGTTTGCAAACAGACTGTCACAAGGCTTTATGGTGCAGAAAGAAGAAAACTTTTGACTGCAAGCTCTCTGGCTTTTCAAATCTGAGAAGAACGTTCCTTCTGTCTTCCCTCTGTTGCACATAAAGAACAGGCGTTTGAGTAATTATGGTGCATTATCACCAAGGAACGTTTCATTGCTACATTTTAAGCTGTGTAGTGAGCAGTGACAAACAAATGACCATTTTAATTTCTATCAGGAGGAAAAACACATGGCAGGAGCCAATGAAGTCAGCTCTCATTTTGCCACTGACTGAGACCATCTGGACTAAATAAAGGTTTTTGTATTTGAATCAAGAGCTGTTGAAAATAACAAGGTAGTATATATATATATATATATATATATATATATATATATCACTAATCTACTGTTTTGCCCTGCTGTATCCTAGTGAGTTTTTTTTTTTTTTTTTTTACAAGAGGTGAAACTTTACATGTTAAGTTGTATTAACATATGACTTTTAGTCTACTAGTTCTATTTAATACAGTTACTGATTTAATACATAATATAGTTGGCAGCATGGTAGCCTAGTGGTTAGGCCATAGCACTGTGGCCTTTCTGTGTGGAGTTTGCATGTTCTCTCCATGTTTGTGTGGGTTCCCTCCAGGTGCTCTGGTTTCCTCCTACATTTAAAGACATGCAGGTTAGGTGGATTGGAAACTTTATAATTGTCCAGGTCTCACTTGCAAAAAAGATCTCAATCTCAATGGGTATAACTTGGTTAAATAAAGATTACATTAAATTTATAGATTGGTTTGTGTATGTTAAATTATACACATTAACACAGGTGTGTTTGTGTGATTGTGTGTGTTCAGAAACAGAAACAATATTTTTAATAAAAAGAAGAAACCCAAACTTTATGAGATTGGTGGCTTTGTTTTACATTAAATTCTGACTCATCTTATTTTGTATTTGCACATCACAACATCAGACTTGACTTGTTCTGAAAAAAACGTGTGCACACATTTCGAAGTGTGGGTGAGATGTTGTGTACATTCTCAATGAACCTTATTCATTTCTTCAAATACCAGTTCATGTGTGGGAAAAAGTGTCTTTCCTGGTTTCGGTAAGAACCCAATGTTTATGCACACGGTCCATGATATTAGCGTGTTGAAACGGATGTATGATGCTCGACAATAAATGCACCTGTTTCAACTCACTGTTTCTCTCTTGTCCTTCCTGGTGTTTGTTCTGCGTGTCCATGTCTGTGACTGGAGGCTTGGCCATGTCAGCCAGTCTATCACAAACTGACAGTTTTACAGCACGTGCAGTGCACTAATGGATGACATCACAACCATAACTACTGCCCTCCACCGTGAGCTCAACAAATGACAGTGTGAGAGGGTTGGAGAAGTTTAAAAGAATGGAAATAAAGACAGTTGTGGAAGAAAAAAACACTGTGCAGTGAAAGGTGCAGGTTAGCTAAAAAAAAGTTTCATTGTCTCAGTTTCACCTGTGAAATGGTGTCATTTAAAAAAACCAACATTTTCACACGTTTTTGAACATCACAGATTTTCCTCTCGATGCTGCAGAGAAGGAAACTGTGGTTTTCTCTTTCCATTGGTCAAACAAGAATTTGTTCCACTTAGATGGCAGATATGAATTTTTTTTAACACTTCATTTTGTCCAGACATTTTATGTCATACAGTCTCAAACTTTTGTAAGGTCCTATTATGAAAGAATTTTACACAATTATTTTTTTGAAATCCAAGCAATCAAATAATAATAATAATAATAATATTAATAATAATAATAGTTCGATTCTGAGAGATGTCTCCCACACTCTTCATGGTGAGTTTCAACTGCTCCCCTCAGGTCGGAGGTTTAGGGTACCACCTTGTAAAACCAAACGTTACAAAAACAGTTTTGTACCAGTAGCCATCAGTGCTGTTAACAAGTAACAGAAACTTAAATATAACTTATGTATTTATTTTTTGTATAGTTTCTCTTACCTTGTTTTTATGAACAGTGCATTTTTATTTTTATTTATTTAGTTTTTTATCCCTTTGGCTCGGTATGACATGTTTTTAGACTTTTTATCTATTAATATTTTAACTTATCTTGCTTTTATTTTATTTTGGGGCCGTTCTTTTTTGCACTGTTGTCGCTTTGTCCAGTTCTGTGTTTTGCTGTGTGTTTACCAAATAAGCCCCCCCCCAATAATGAGCCAAGCCCCCCCTCCCCCCCAATAATTCTTCCAATAATGTGAATAGCAACTGACATATTTGTGGATCTCAACTGCAGTTTTGCGCTGCGAATGTCTCAATATTGCATAACTGAGCAAAGTGATGAATGTGTGTGTTCGGTGGTCCACCAATGCTGAATCACCCTTCACAAACAGAATTTTCAGTTTTGCAAATAAACATTTATTTGTAAAAACCCACACACAAGTTACAAATCAGAAATTTGTGTTTGTGGATCACAAAGCACGTGTACAAATCAAAGGATATTTGGGCTAGATTGTATACAAAGTTCATAAAGAATCACTTTTTACCTCCGCCAAGGAGGTTTCGGTCATGTTTGTTTGTTTGTTTGTCTGTTTGTCAGCAGGATAACTCAAAAAGTTTTGAACGGATTTTGATCAAATTTTGTGGAGTGGTTGGAAATGACAAGAAGAACAATTGATTAAATTTTAGTGGTGATCTGAATCACGATCCAGATCCAGGAATCTTTTAAAGGATTCTTCACCATTGCGGGATAGGGGGAATTTTGACATTCTAGTTTCTAACTCCACAAAAACAAGGCAGAAAGGCTTGAAAAAAAAATTAGGGTGTAACATAGTCAAATGTTCTATCAAACAACAAAGTTTGGTGATGATCGGATCCGGATTCCGGATCTGGTGATCCAGAATATGCAAAAATATAGGGAAAATAGAAAATGTGTCAGTGTGAGGTGACAAATGAAGCTAGAGATGCACAACTAACACCAAATTGTAGCTGAATCTGTAGTGCTTCAGTAAAGTGTCATCAGATTTGATGTAACTTCAAATGTTATGGAGCTAGATCCAGAAGAAAACCGCCATTACCGAAAAATCATTTTTATACAATAACTTTTGAACTAATAAAGACATAAAAGTGATTCCAAGTTCTAATGGTATGTTTTCATGGTCAAGGATGTCAAATATAAAGGAAAGAAAAGTGTATGTATCATAGTTTTGGGTGTAACACTGAATTATTGAATAGATTACTGTGCCAAGGAGGGAATCTCTTTAGGGTCAGTGACCCTATGGCCTCGTTTAGAGAAGTGTTTCATAAATGTTAAAAAATTCATATATTTGCAGTTTAGTTGAATAATAAATTGAATTTTGTCTCTTATTTGTTTTTTCTCTATAAGCACATGCAATATCAATATCAGTGCTCAGATGACAGTAGCTTCTGGGAAAGGTGCAAATTGCAATAAACTGTGATGCCAAGAGCTAAGGATACATGCTATCCAGTCACAGCAGATTAAACTTTTTTTTTACTACTGAACAAACATCATTGTTAGACTTTTTTAGGTTCAATGATTCCACAACGTGTAGATGTTATGGCGTCAGTGACCCCATGGCCTTGGCCGAGGTTTGCACGTTTGCAAGTTTCTCAGGCTATATCTTTTACTTACTTATATCGAATGGTTATGACCTCAGTGTTAAATTGGCAGTAAATCTTTCATATAGACGATTTGTGTAAGGTTGATTCCATGCATTGTCTAGAGCACCATTTCAATGAATTCAGTTTATATACCTATGTGCAAGTTTACTGAAATTGCAATCATTCTAAGTGATGTGTGTGTGCATTGATACCACATTTTAGAGGAGCACGGGTGACTAAAACATATACCTTGGTATTTATAAAGCAATTTACTATATATTGTTCATTTCAATGACATTTTGTGGAGCCCCTCCAACTTTTACCTCAGCCCCCCCAACAAAAATTTCCTGGCACCACCACTGGAAATGACTCACTCACTGTAAACTAATTTTACCCAAGGGTATAAGAATAAATTGAATCTGAACCTGAATAATAATAATAATAATAATAATAATAATAATAATAATAATAATAATAGGTAAAATGTGGATTATAGATTTTATTGTGTTAAAATGTGAAGCAGCGTTTTTCAGAAAAGCCTTAGTGTAAAAGTCCAAATTCACTCTCCCAGAAAAGAAAAACAGAAATATATATAATGGAACACGTGTGTATTATGCAAACATTATGTACAGTTTTCCCCCTGATGATTTAGGACCTTCACCAAGGAGGTCAAGTTTTCACTCACATCAATGATGGTTGACATTTTGGCGATCTTTCACATGAAGTGGTTGATACTCTCAATTTGGACAGAAAACTTTAACATGTGCAGCAAAGGAGTAGAGATAATTATTTTATTCTGTTATATTATATGTTTGTTGAAATAGAAGCTCTCTTGGTCATGTTCTCATGAAACATCTTACAATACAAAGATACCCAGACAGCAATTGGAACCGGGCCGGATGTAGTCCAACATCTGGTACCATTCCTGAAAAGGGATCCGGTCCAGACAATTTTTGCACCCTGGCCCAGATCCAGCATGGCTCCACTTTACAGTTCTGGAACAGATCCGGACCAGATCTGAACCGGATCCACAAAAGACCAACCATTTACAGCCCATATCTGGCACGGATCTGGGACCGATGTGGTCCACATCATGGCACCGTTGCAGGACCATGGGGTGAGCATAACAATAAGCAATTTTATCTGCACTCGGCAGAAACTATCTATTATTAGCTTTTATAAACTCAGGGCTGTGAAAACCGCGGGATGCGCAGAATTCATCATGGGGAGGGGGGTGTTAGTGTGTACTCTGTAATTGTGATTGTCACTGAGGCTTTTTAAAAGGCTTATTGCAAAGCAGTTTTTTCTTTTTGATAAGCCAGTTTTACGGGGGTAAGTTCCGTGAATCCAAGGAAACTGATTTGTATCTGTAACACATAGATCAGTGTCCGCTGACTTATAAATCTATAAAAGTGGCTGAATCTGGGCCAGGGTGCAAAAATTGTCTGGACTGGACCTGTTTTCAGGATTGGTACCGGATGTTGGACTACATCTGGCCCGGATCCATTTGCTGTCTCGGTAGGGATGATCATCTGTGATTTACATGGGGCTTGGTGGTGACCTAGTGTCAGTGTGAGAAAATTGATTTTATTTCATGTTACATGTATTTCACAAAAATTAATCCGGTCATTTCTTTTTTTCATTATTTATTGACATTTATTTAAAGCAATCAAATCATTGCTTTTCTCCCTGAGCTGTGCTGCTTTCAGGTCAGTTAATATGGACAAGAGCTTTGTTTCATTAAATCAGTTTTCCCCCTGCTCTCTCTGGGTGAAAAATGTTCTGTGTGGCCTTCAGAATTTCACTCTGTTGTTAAAACAAATTGGGATGGTGCAGCGGATTGCTGTGCTGGGTGTTTTCTTTTGCCTGCTAGCCATTTCCAACTAGGGTATAACAACATCAACAGTATGTGTGTGCATGAAAGAGCCATGATTGCTTAAGAAAGTCAAGGCAAGTCTGGGGCCGTGTCCACACAGAGACAAGTTTAGGCATATCCACAAAAGTTTCGTATCATATTTGTGTTTTGTACACAGAGTTGGAGTTTTCAAAATGCCATTTTTTTTTTCAAAACGGGTCCCAGAGTGGATAAACCTAAAAACACAGGATTTGCATTTTTGTGTGGATAGTTCATACAGAACTTCTCTGCAATGATGATGTCGTAGCCCCACCTCTCTATCCTCAGCTGCTCATAATAATTATTAATAGTGTAATTTAATTTAATTTAATTATTTTTATTATTTAATTTGTCTTGGTGGATCCTTAATAGTATTTATTTTCATCACTAGCAGAATGCCTGTGGTGACTGTTGATATTTCAATAAATGGAGCATTGTGAATCTAATAAAATAATTGCAGGAAGGACTTTCAGCTTTTAAAATAAGCTATTTTTTCTTCTTCATTGTGGTGGAACAAAGTGCCAGAGTCCTCCAGCTCAGGCTGAGAATTACACCCGGAGCAAAGACCGTGGAACTTCTTTAAAAATGCTGCATTTATTCTCAAGCAATTTCTATGATAAAAAAGAATTTCCAGATGCTGTCTTCCAAAAGAAGGGCATCTTATTAGGAAAATAGTTTTCGTCAGGCTGTGATGATGAATCCAGCTGAAAGGATGCAACAGGTCAGACTAAAAGACTTTATATTTATTGCGTATGCTGCTTTGTAAAGTTCTCACTTCTGTTGCTACATTAATTAGCTCCTTACACTCGTTATGCTTACGCTGGTTGGGAGGTGGTGGCGCAATGGTTTGCATGTTGGACTGGAACACCAGCGATCCAGGTTCACTTCCTGATTGCAGCCACACTCCCAACTGGCACCTTCAACAACAGTGCTGGGAAGGAGTGAGAGACACATGTTGTGGGCCCTTCTGGAAACAAGCTTTGGACTTTCTTTGGCTACCCACATTAAATAAGAACCTCTACCTCTATGCACATGGTCCACGTACATGCTACAGTCCCACATACCAGGCTGGCATATGTACTACGGCATATTCAGGTGGTTTGAGCATTTTCATGTGGATGGAGATATTTCTGAAACTGTGCTGTGTGTACAGAATATGTTTTGAAAACAACAAAGAAAAAGATTACATTGGGAAGGGACTGTATCCATGTGGACAAGTTCTAGGACCATGCACTTGTGCCGTGTTTTGCCGTTTCCATGGCCAGCCCAGTCTCACTTTTTTTTTTGTCGTGCTCCCGTGACGAAATGATTCTACTTTTCATGACAGGGTTTTTTTTAACTCACAATTCCGAACCCTACTCCTACCACCAACCCTAACCTTAACCATAACCTAATCTTACTCCTTCCCCCCACACTAACCATAACCACCCCGACCACCCCCACTTCACTTTTAATTTCGTCCAGCCATCACAGAATGAATTAGAATGAATTTGTTCTTCCGTGACGAAAATGAGGTGCTTTTCGTCACAATATCACAAACCGATAGATTAATGTATATTTCATGCTGCTGAATCACGACTTGCCATGAGACCAGGTTGCCATGGCACCACAATACCACTGTGGCTCCTGGATGGCCACCACCCAGGCAACAGCCAGTCCATCCCCACGTGTAAAATAACCATCTATCTACTGCGGCATTGTGAAGCACAGGTGTCCCATTTACCTTGTCCAGCCACTGTGGTCCTCTTCACTGAGACACTTCTGTTGGGTCATGCGCAGAGAGATGCACCACAAGGCCAAAATGTTGACACCGTTGTTCCCTCGTAATGCAAGAAATACTCAATATTCCATTCCCTGAAAACTCCCTTCTGTCTGATCATTTCTTAATAACATTTACATTTACTCTGATGGACTACCCAGCAGTGGGGAATAAGTTTCATTACACTAGAAGTCTTTCAGAAAGCGCTGTAACTAGGTTTAAGGATATGATTCCTTCTTTATGTACTCTAATGCCATATACCAACACAGTGCAGAGTAGCTACCTAAACTCTGTAAGTGAGATAGAGTATCTTGTCAGTAGTTTGACATCCTCATTGAAGACAACTTTGGATGCTGTAGCTCCTCTGAAAAAGAGAGCTTTAAATCAGAAGTGCCTGACTCCGTGGTATAACTCACAAACTCGCAGCTTAAAGCAGATAACCCGTAAGTTGGAGAGGAAATGGCGTCTCACTAATTTAGAAGATCTTCACTTAGCCTGGAAAAAGAGTCTGTTGCTCTATAAAAAAAGCCCTCCATAAAGCTAGGACATCTTACTACTCATCACTAATTGAAGAAAATAAGAACAACCCCAGGTTTCTTTTCAGCACTGTAGCCAGGCTGACAAAGAGTCAGAGCTCTATTGAGCCAAGTATTCCTTTAACTTTAACTAGTAATGACTTCATGACTTTCTTTGCTAATAAAATTTTAACTATTAGAGAAAAAATTACTCATAACCATCCCAAAGACGTATCATTATCTTTGGCTGCTTTCAGTGATGCCGGTATTTGGTTAGACTCTTTCTCTCAGATTGTTCTGTCTGAGTTATTTTCATTAGTTACTTCATACAAACCATGAACATGTCTATTAGACCCCATTCCTACCAGGCTGCTCAAGGAAGCCCTACCATTATTTAATGCTTCGATCTTAAATATGATCAATCTATCTTTATTAGTTGGCTATGTACCACAGGCTTTTAAGGTGGCAGTAATTAAACCATTACTTAAAAAGCCATCACTTGACCCAGCTATCTTAGCTAATTATAGGACAATCTCCAACCTTCCTTTTCTCTCAAAAATTCTTGAAAGGGTAGTTGTAAAACAGCTAACTGATCATCTGCAGAGGAATGGTCTATTTGAAGAGTTTCAGTCAGGTTTTAGAATTCATCATAGTACAGAAACAGCATTAGTGAAGGTTACAAATGATCTTCTTATGGCCTCAGACAGTGGACTCATCTCTGTGCTTGTTCTGTTAGACCTCAGTGCTGCTTTTGATACTGTTGACCATAAAATTTTATTACAGAGATTAGAGCATGCCATATGTATTAAAGGCACTGCGCTGCGGTGGTTTGAATCATATTTATCTAATAGATTACAATTTGTTCATGTAAATGGTGAATCTTCTTCACAGACTAAGGTTAATTATGGAGTTCCACAAGGTTCTGTACTAGGACCAATTTTATTCACTTTATACATGCTTCCCTTAGGCAGTATTATTAGACGGCATTGCTTAAATTTTCATTGTTACGCAGATGATACCCAGCTTTATCTATCCATGAAGCCAGAGGACACACACCAATTAGCTAAACTGCAGGATTGTCTTACAGACATAAAGACATGGATGACCTCTAATTTCCTGCTTTTAAACTCATATAAAACTGAAGTTATTGTACTTGGCCCCACAAATCTTAGAAACATGGTGTCTAACCAGATCCTTACTCTGGATGGCATTACCCTGACCTCTAGTAATACTGTGAGAAATCTTGGAGTCATTTTTGATCAGGATATGTCATTCAAAGTGCATATTAAACAAATATGTAGGACTGCTTTTTTGCATTTACGCAATATCTCTAAAATTAGAAAGGTCTTGTCTCAGAGTGATGCTGAAAAACTAATTCATGCATTTATTTCCTCTAGGCTGGACTATTGTAATTCATTATTATCAGGTTGTCCTAAAAGTTCCCTGAAAAGCCTTCAATTAATTCAAAATGCTGCAGCTAGAGTACTAACGGGAACTAGAAGGAGCGAGCATATCTCACCCATATTGGCCTCTCTTCATTGGCTTCCTGTTAATTCTAGAATAGAATTTAAAATTCTTCTTCTTACTTATAAGGTTTTGAATAATCAGGTCCCTTCTTATCTTAGGGACCTCATAGTACCATATCACCCCAATAGAGCGCTTCGCTCTCAGACTGCAGGCTTACTTGTAGTTCCTAGGGTTTGTAAGAGTAGAATGGGAGGCAGAGCCTTCAGCTTTCAGGCTCCTCTCCTGTGGAACCAGCTCCCAATTCAGATCAGGGAGACAGACACCCTCTCTACTTTTAAGATTAGGCTTAAAACTTTCCTTTTTGCTAAAGCTTATAGTTAGGGCTGGATCAGGTGACCCTGAACCATCCCTTAGTTATGCTGCTATAGACTGCTGGGGGGTTCTCATGATGCACTGAGTGTTTCTTTCTCTTTTTGCTCTGTATGCACCACTCTGCATTTAATCATTAGTGATTGATCTCTGCTCCCCTCCACAGCATGTCTTTTTCCTGGTTCTCTCCCTCAGCCCCAACCAGTCCCAGCAGAAGACTGCCCCTCCCTGAGCTTGGTTCTGCTGGAGGTTTCTTCCTGTTAAAAGGGAGTTTTTCCTTCCCACTGTTGCCAAGTGCTTGCTCACAGGGGGTCGTTTTGACCGTTGGGGTTTTTACGTAATTATTGTATGGCCTTGCCTTACAATATAAAGCGCCTTGGGGCAACTGTTTGTTGTGATTTGGCGCTATATAAATAAAATTGATTGATTGATTGATAATAATAATAATAAATAAATAAACTCAGCAAGAAACTGTCTCAGCCAAGTTGGCATTGATTGTGGCAAGTAAAAAAATTCCAAATGTGTTTTATGAGATGTTTTCATGTCTTCTTTTTATATGTTCTATGTCATTATCAATACTGTATTGATGAAAACTAAATAGACAGAAAATCCTATCTATCAGTTTACAGTCTGTATTGCTTTGTGGTTGGGATCACACTTCCTTTGTCAAAGTTCGAAGTGGCTCTATCCATTATATGGAGACTCTTAACGTAATAACTGTCACTTCTAAAATTGCATGCATTTGAAAACCAAATCGTGGTTGGATGTAGTGACTAAATTTCAGATAGGAATTCCAATGTCCAGAAAATGAATGTTGCAGCAGAAACACTGAACTATTTGGAGACAGGTTTTGTGTAGCAATTTGTTAGTTGGATGTGTCACATCTGCTCTGTACGTACAAAATGATTATTTTTAGTACTGCTACTGATCCAGGCCAGTGTATTGATAAAGCCCCTGTCACAAATAGCAAGAATGTGCAGGAACCAGGCTGAAACGGCAAATACTGTCATAATTGAATGCAGTCAGGAGGGAAAGAGGTGTGGTCAGCCGTGTCAGAATGCATCCAGATTACCGTCGATGATGCGGTCAGAATATGTAAACTGCAATCAGATGACTCAAAAACTGCATATAGACTGCATCTCGATGGCGCCAAGAGTGTTCTAAACATGTGCAACACACTCGGTACAGCTGAGTGTATGGGCCCAAATATGTAGATGCTCCGTTGGTCTTTAGACAGCACCTCAATTTTTCCCAATTGTAGCTGGATGTGTCATTCGGATGCAATTCGGCCTCAGTCGGCGTATGTGTGATGGGGGTATAACACTTAGCCAAAGACAAGATATTACATTACATTGTGTAATAGGCATTATTTATGACAACCCCTATTTTTTAAATAAAAACTTTGCTTTGATATGAAATTTGCAACCTTCAGTTTTGGAGCAGATCCACAAAATTCTTCATTTTTACATCAGTGGATCAACAAAAAATTTCTCTTGAAATATCCAAACAGTACCACTTCAACTAAACACCTGATTAAATAAACATGATTTTCTTTAATATTACACGAAGCCAACCAGCAAAATCCACAGTACTAATCCAACTCACATGGTGGTGACAGCAACACTATTCCTGAGTTAATAAAACTCACTTGTTCGATGTCAAAATTATACTTTTGATCGCGTAACAGTGTTAACTCTTTAATAGTGTTAACATCTTTACACTTGCCTTGTTTGTTTTTGACAAATAAAAGTATATTTTCAACACTGCAGAGACTAATTTAAAACTGCTCCTATTTAAAACTGTTTGGGATCATAGAGAAATCCCACAGAAAAAAAAAAGTGTCTTCAAACTTCTTTTTTGGAGGGAACAACATTGTCACACCACCACGTAATAGACATACAGTGGAAGCATTCATGAAGTTTTAATTTTCTTCTGGAAAATGTTGAATCAGCACAGAGAACAACAGTGCACGGTTTAACCATGAGAATGTTAAAATATCACTCACACACACACACATACACACACACACACACTCATCTTCAACTGCTTAGTCTAATCAAGGGTCACGGGGGGCTGGAGCCTATCCCAGCAGTCATAGAGTGCGAGGCGGGGTACACCCAGGACAGGACGCCAGTCTGTCACAGGGCCACAAACAGACAAACACATTCACACTCACTCGCACACCTACGGACAAATTAAAGATTCCAATCCACCTAACCTGTATGTCTTTGGATGTGGGAGGAAACCGGAGCACCTGGAGGAAACCCACGCAAAGACTGGGAGAACATGCAAACTCTACACAGAAAGGCCACAGTTGGGAATCAAACCCATGACCTCACTGTGAAGCAACAGTGATAACCACTAAGCCACTGTACTGCCCTGATTTAAAAGCATTTGGAATTATTTTAAAGGTTTTAGGCTCATCTTTTGTACACCATCAGTGCACGGAGATGAGATCCTCTTTAGCTGCAAATGTAAGCAGTTTATTTATTTTTTCCTGAATTATTAACTAAACTTTTTTTTAATCTGTTGTAATTGTAATGTATTCTTTATATGGGCTTTGTGGTTTGAGATGTGATTTCACATTATTTTGACATTCGATAGCAGAGTAGATTAATTAAACAAAGCCAAGCTTGAAATTGAATTATGGCATAGACTCTCTGAAGACCAGGGCCAGGAAAGTCCTAAGTGTTCGTCAGAAACCAGAAGGCAAAGCAGCCCAGAGGAGGGAGGCAAACGAGCCAATCTGTTTGTCTGTTTACGGGAGAAGAGCGACAGAAGCAGCCTGCCACCCTGTGCTGTCATATGGGAGCCAGGCTCCAATGAACGCATGCTTAATGACTCGATTTATTCACCCTGTCACTATCTCTTCATCTTTGCCTCTCTGTTTTCTCTAATGATTTTGCCCATATGCACTTCCAGTTCTTGTCCCCAAACGGTACATTCCACTTGTGCCCACAAGGTTAAAACCTTATCTGAAAAAGTCTAAGACACATTTTGGGGTCATTGTTGGTTCCCATGACACAGTCACAAAGGTTGTGTTGTGAGCAGTGCTGTCACTGACGTTGGCTGACATTACCGGGACATCGATCACACTGTAGCTCTGGAAGGTCTCTCAAAAGCTTTATTCCTAAATCTACACTGACAGCCGATGACATGATGGAGATGGGGTTGCCGAATTGATTATGTCCTCTCTCTCTTCTTGTTCTTCCATTCCCAGCTTCCCTCAGCCTGTCTCTTCTCCCTCTCTGCTTTGTCCCATCATTCTTTGCCTTCTATCTCTTCGTTCCCTCTCCCCCTTTTCTCCCTCCTTCTCTACTCATCGCTTGGATGTGTTGAGCACAAGATGTCAGATTATTTCCCAGCAGAGTGTGCGCTGTGTGACAGAGGACTGGAGCCGTATATCACTGGATGACACTTCCTCTTCCTCCCCCCTCCAAAGACAACATCAAATATCTTCAGGTCTTTTTGATCACTAAACAGGCTTGTATTAGGAGAGGAGCCGGTGCTTAAACAAAAGCAAACAAAGTGTTTCATCTGTCATGTTCGCCGGGTGGCCATATGTGGGGTGTTACGTCTTCTCTGATGGAGACGTGGTACACTGCCCAATACCACATGTTATACAGCTCGGCTCAGACATTCTGACAACTTAGCAGGGTCCCATACAAAAATTTTGAACAACCCAATATAGGTCACCAGATGGCTTAAGGACTTGTTAGCTCAGTGGTAAAAGAGTTGGACTGCCTCCAAAAAGAAGGCAGCACTGTGGCTTCGTATTTGGCACTGCAGCAAGAAGGTTGTGGGATCGTCTCCCACCTGAGGCCTTTCTGTGTGGAGTTTGTGTTGTTCCCTCCAGCTGCTCTGGCTTCCTCCCAAAGACATGCAGGTTAGATGAATTGGAAACTTTAAATTGAATGTAGGTGTTAGGATGGAAACGTGCCTCCTTGGTCTTATTTTGTTCCTTTTGATGAAAAACACTCCTGATTTATTTTTCAGAATTTTTACAAGTTTTAGGGGTTGCTGTTTTGATTTTTCTTTCAGAATGTGCTTTTTCTCCAATTTTGGCAGTGTTTTACTTCAAATACTTGGTGCTTAGAGATCTCCTGAGAGACATGAAAGTAGTAAATGATTGTGGCGAAAGAGCTGTGAAGGATGTGCAAACCTATGCTAATGCAACACGAGATGGTGGTCACACTGACAATGTTATCTTCGTATTAAAGCCAGACACAGATGTCGCATCTCAAAACTGAGAAAGGATAAACAATGTTTGAATGTACCAAAATATCAGACACTATATAAGGGGTTCATTGTGTCATTCTTTGTGAGAAAAAAATAAGAGATATCAACATTTCAGTACTTCTTTCTGCCAATACAATGTAGTTGAGATACAATGAAATTTTGAAAAGATGTAGCTTATGATTGCAAAAAAATATATATTCGTTACTTTTACAATTTTACAATTACAAAAAAAACAGAATATTGATCTAATAACATTTACATAAAAGTTAAGAAATCACTATGAAAACGC
Organism: Thalassophryne amazonica; assembly: GCF_902500255.1. NCBI lineage: Eukaryota > Metazoa > Chordata > Actinopteri > Batrachoidiformes > Batrachoididae > Thalassophryne > Thalassophryne amazonica. The sequence goes on along the minus strand of NC_047104.1, from coordinate 89,197,044 downwards.
ATATTATGAGAACAGATAAAACTGAGTGACAACATTATTGCCAAATTATTATAAAAAAAAAACATTTTTTTCAGCAAAAATCACATTTTTAACCCCTGAATGTGTCTACAATTTTTGGAAACAAATTTGGGATTATATTTTCCATAAATAGCAACAGGCTTGAACCAGAGAGCATATATTTTGCATGAAAAAATAAACAAGAAAGGATGAAACACTGCGTAAAAAATATAAATTAATATATACATATATATATATATATATATATACATATATATATATATATATATATATATATATATATATATATATATATATACATATATATATACATATATATATATATATATATATATATATATATATATATATATATATATATATACACACACACAAGGTATGTTAGAAAAGTATCCGACCTTTTTTATTTTTTGCAAAACCATATGGCTTGGCTGATGCAATCACACGTGATTCAAATCCATATGGTTTTTGCAAAAAATAAAAAGGTCGGATACTTTTCTAACGGACCTCGTATTAAAGAAAAATATAAATGGCAACCCTTATAACCTGTCTAAAAATTCACCAAAACAAATCAGGAGTGTTTTCTTTCATAAAAAGGAACAAAATAAAACCAACGAAACACATGCTTTCAGAAAAATAAAATAAAATAAATAAATAAATAAATTTGAGCCACCCTAGGGAATGTGTTTGTCTGTCTATATGCAGCTCCCCGACAGACTGGTGACCTATCCAGGGTGTACCCAGCCTCACTCCCATTACTGCTGGGATAGGCTACAGATCCCCCCGACCCCCGATTGGAATAAGCCGGTATAGAAAATAGACGGATGCCTTCAAAAGGACTGGAGTTGAACTTCCACTGGATGCTATCTGTCTTTCGACAAGACAATTCATATGCATGTCCCAGTCCACCCAGATGCAAATGGGTACCACCTTTAGATGGGGAAGTACAATAGACTCTAATCCAGTTCAAGCTGCAGTATCTGGGAATCACAACTGGTCCAAATAGAGTGTCTTCAAACAGAAAGTTATTAGAGAAAACATCCCATACACACTGTAGTGATGGATCCCTAAAAATACTGTATATATATATATATATATATATATATATATATATATATATATATATATATATATATATATATATATATATTTGTCAGTTGGTTTAAATGGAAAACCAATAGAATCTATGACCTCACTGGATGGGATGTTAATATGACGCAGGATAAGCGAAGCCCAGCCAAGGCCAGTAACCATTTACAGCAGGCTAGACTGGGCCAATGCAAATGTAGTATCTTGTCTAAGGACACAGAGAGGTGGTATGACCCAGAATCAAACCCAGGTCAATATTTTGGTGACTCAACTCCTTATCCCATTGAGCTACTGCCTCTATGATAGAAGAGTAAATATAATCATGAACTACATCTCTGCTTCATGTTTTTGTGTTGATTTGAATCCAGTGACAGAGACACTGTGTATATGTTATAATAAGCAGACCATTAGTCTTTGTCTTCAGAAAGTCAAGCTAGGTCTGGGAGCATATGCTGGTGCCATACTTCACTGCATCCACAACACCTTAGGCCCTGGATGGCAACCACCCAGCCTGACAACCAGTCCATCCCCCACATCTCTAAAATAACCATCTATCTGCTTTAGCCAGATGAAACATGGGTGTCCCTTTGGCCTTCTCCAGCCATTGGGGTCACCAACACCCAAGCACATATGTGCTGGATCATGCAAAATGAAATGCACCACATGGCCAAAATGCTGAGCTGACATTCCCTCCGAGTGTAAGTGATACTTCTCTTCTTAGTCAAACATCTGACACAAAGTCTTTCCAGCAGTACCCAAGGATCCTCCAAAGAGGTGTAGTAAAAGAGACCACCAGGTCTCTGCAAAATAATTAAAAAAATGTTATATTATTCAAAATAGTTTTTAGTTAATTGCCCAGAGTTAAAACTAGTTTGGAATTGTGGTAAACCTCCTCAATGTCCCACAATTCTGTGATGTTGTACAGAGAAATTACCCTGTGTTAAACCTGCTGCGCATAAATGTATATCATCGTCTACATGCAATGAAGTCACAACAGGGGTATTGTTACTGCTGACTTTTAGAAATTCTCAAATAATTTTGATAAGTTGCAAACTATTCACCAGTTACCACCTGCCACACACTATCCATGCCTTTTGATGCCTGAAAATCTGTGTTGATAGGACATTTGAAGATCTGGGTGCAAGAAGTACTTAAGATTCAAAATAATTTTCAGATAATGACCAAAGTTTTCAAATGCTGCAGATACATTTTTTTTTGACGGTTGACATACTATGGTGCTTGTTGCTGGTTTCAGGGGTTATACAAAGTAGACAAACCATTTTTTTTGTGTCAAATAATAATCCTGTTTTGAGAAGAACAGAAAGAGAATTTGTTTTGGACTCATGTACTTCATGTGACTAAATACCTTTATTTGAGTATTTTTACCACACAGAGCCCTTTATTGCTCGTGTTTGATTGCCAGACCATCAGTTTTGCTATGTCACCTACCCTTCATAGATTACTTTTATGCAGAAACACTCAGTTAACCTCAATATTACCCAATAACGTCCAAAATCACACAGTTAAAACAGAAACTAATGTCCTCAGTGAAAGAAAAGCTAACTTTGATGCCAACATCTTTCATGTCACATGTCCCTTATTCAGGAAAGTCCTCCTGCTCAGAAAATTTGCATTAAAACGGCTCCGACTGCAGCCTCCTCTGTAATTCAGGAAGTGATTAGAGTCGTTTTCAACAGCCAATTTGCAGAAAAAAATGATTAATCCGCCACAAAATAATTATTTTATATACATAGCGTCCAGCGCAGAGAACGTGGCAGCTGGTAGAACAAAGAACGGCGTCCAGCTGTGAACACAGCGGGTGGGATCATCACAACACAGTTTGTGCTGTTGCGTGAATCAAAGGCATGCTCGTGAAAATGGGCCTTTAGGAAAACTCAGATAAGGAGTATCACTGGCATTGTGGGAGAACACTAGCTACAATATATTTTTTGGCCATGTGGTAATTTTTTCTTTGCATGATCCAGCAGACAGGTGCCTCAGTGGTCTCCAATGGGACACTCTTGCTTCACCTGGATTTGACATGTGCATTGTTACTATCAAGACATTTTTCTGATGCCTGATTTTGTTTTTTCTCTCTGTTTGAGGTGCAGCTCCATCCAGAGATGGGTGTGGTGTCTACTTCTGCAACCCTCCTGTCCTGTGCACTGCCAAAATTTCCTGTATATTGGTTTTGTAAATTGTTTTGTCAGTTGTGTCGGTAGCATAGCCCAAGCAGAGGGTCTGGACTGCTTGAGGTTTCTTTCTCAAATCATCAGAGGGAGTTTTTCCTTACCACTGTCACCTGTGTGAATGCTCTTGGGGTTGGTAAGGTTAGACCTTACTTGTGTGACGCACCTTGAGGCAGCTTTATTGTGATTTGGCGCTGTATAAATGGGCAGTGAATATTCTTAATTCATAATTGGGAATATTCTAAATTCATAATTGGGATTTGGCTGTTCAAGTGGAACTGTTAAAAGTGTTTTTCACTGCTCAGCTACAACACTCCAGGCTTATCTAGCCTCAAGGACAAATTGCCCACTGTTTACCTCCAGAGGAATTTATTCAGGCCTTGGTGAGATTATTCAGCTCCATTCTTATCTCAACCCACAAAGACAATAAACTGACAGATTTACACATGGACTGAAGCATGCTCCAGTTTTTCCCTTTCACCTTCCTTCCTGCCCCCCCCCCCCCCGGCAGGCCCCCATTCTTCCCAAGCTGGCAGGCGGCGCGACTCCAGTTGCAGCGGCTACCACACACTCACATTGCCTCAATTTGGAAAACGGACTGTTTCAAGTTTAGTGCACATAAACAGTGTCAAATGGATATGTGTTGTCTTAATTCTGATGTGTGCCATTATTACAGTAAACAAGTAATAATTGTGGATTAATTGCTGTTTGTCTGTGGAATGTGACTGTGGCAATCTCGTTGTTGTAATGACAATGATAATAAAGCTATCCATCCATCCAGTTCCATGGTGTGGTGAATGCAGCGGCACATGGCATGACACTCCCAGACCTGACCTGATCACCTTATTGTCTATGTGATATTTGTGACTTGAAATATTATTATTATTAGCATTCTCCAAAGGTGCATAGTATGACCCCTTTAATGATATGCCTTGATTAATAGTGACAGTTCCTTTATAAAATATTTCACTTTCATCGATTTTATGTTAAGTAAACTGGGGCAACTTCCATCCCATGTAATTCAAATTAACCAAGAGTTTTGGCACGCATTTGATGGGCTCACCAGCCAGGCCAACCGCTCAGCATATTGTTTCTATGGCGCAGCCCCCCGCTCCGATTAATAACACCAAGGTCTGCAGTAGCCAAGTGTGTATGGATACCAGAAATTACAATACTAATTCAGCACTAGGGATTTATACAACATCCTCTCCTAGGATTTATGACAGGGTGATCAAGAGAGCATGAGGGAGAGAGAGGGAGAGACTAATAATGCTAGCAAAAGTGATTAGCTCAATGGGAGAAATTCTGCGTATGTAGTCCTGCAATTATTATTGTGTTTCTCATCACATAATGAGTTTGAACAATGCAGTTAATGGCATTATTGGCTGACCACCAGAAGTGGGGTGTATATAAGCTTGATAGCACTTTTTGATGCATAAATCACTCCAGTGCACATGGCAATATTTAAATCTATGTTATTAATATTGTTGAAACAACACTGTCAGATTTATGTTGTGTTATTTTATTATGGATTGATTATCATCGTCACACGCATATTTGATTTGTGTGGAAGCAGGCGGAGTGCAGTCGGTTTAATCCATTTTGATTGTTCTGAGGAATGCCACTGTTTTGCTTGGTTGGACCGCTACATGTGCAATAGTACATCTGATGATTGGTTTATAGTAAAAATAAACAGGGTGGGTTGTTTTGTTTTTATTAATTTTTTGGTTCTGCATATTTCACAGTAATTGTTTCGATTTCAAACCATTAATGTAAATATCTCCATCTGTCACTGTGTGTTCTACAAATGAGAAAATACAAACATGCAGAATGTACGTTTTAGCAGCTCTGTGGCTATAGATGATTTATCTTACTGAAATATTGGAGTTTAAATAGTTTCAGATATTAATTCTTATTAGTTTGGTTACACTTTTGTGAATCATTAAAACTAAACAGTGCAAAGATGAATGATCCTGGGTTTACTGCATTGGGATTAACAACATTATTGTAGTTCTGATGAAGGCATGCAACAAATATGAAACAATATTTTCAGAATAATAAAAGTATGATTATTTTGTAGGTTTAGAAACTAATGCATAACTCCAAAAAGACAATAAATAATTTATATTTAGGAGCTATGCATTGTTTTTTTTGCAACTGTTGCTTTATTTATTTTATTTTATTTCTTAATTTTTGTTTGTTTTACAGTCAGCAGGCCCACAAAAAATAAGCATCTGATATGGAAATTTGATTTGCACTCTGCCTCTTTAACTCTGGCTTGCTTTACACAGGATGCCCTTCCTGATGCAACCCCTTTCATTTATCAGGAGTTGGGACTGGCACTCAGAATATACTGGCTGCACACCCCATCTGTCTGTTATGGGAAAAAAATAAAATAAATAAATAAATAAATAAATAAATAAATAAATATATATATATATATATATATTTTAAATTACAAAAAAAAAAAAAAAAAAAAAAAAAAAAAACAAGAACACACACTTGTGTGGCAAGCATCCCCAGCTGGTAATTGTGTGACTTGAGCATTCAGTTGGCTTTGTGCTGGCTTGATCACTTTGGCAGATTCTATTCATTCATTCATTTTCTGCTGCTTATCTAGGTCTAGGTTGCAGTGGCAGCAGACCAACAACTTGGCAGATTAATAAGGAGATATTTGCTGAAGCATGTCTTTTATGTTGTGATCCTGAATTTGGAAATAATAACTTAAACAAACAAGCAAAGAAAAACAGCTGTGTTGCTGCCAAACCACTTTACCATATTGGGATTTGCTAAATTAGAATATTGGCAGTTGTGCTGTAAAATTTTAGAAATCAAGAGTTTATTATTTGTATTTGTATTGGCCAAATATTGATCAATAAAAATAATACAATACCAATTTGATACTGTCTGATTGGTGTATATATATATATATATATATATATATATGTGTGTGTGTGTGTGTGTGTTCCCCACTCAGATTGCAATAGCCAATCACAGATTAGCCTTTCTGTCCATCATTTACCTGTAATTTGCCATGCTTGGCCCCAGAAAGTTATGTTAGATCCAAAATGATCCAAAAAGGATAGGACCAAAAGTTATATTAGATCGGTTCCCACTGACCAATAGCGTTAGAGCCTACTGCCAACAGCTAGCCAATCGGAGCGCGGCATACGAGGGTCAGGAACTAGCTGACAGACGCTGGTTGAAAAATGGCAACAAACATGTCAACAACAGCTGAAAATCGTCTGCCAGTGAGGTTTCCTGAGCTCACAGAGGAGGAACTGGTGGAAATATTGAACTCCAAGGATGCCAAAAACACTAAGAAGGTAGACAAGCACACTACTGATGTTTTAGAAGCATTCATCAGAATCAATCATATGCTGTTCACAACAAAATAAATTGATCTAATTTATTTGACTCTTTGTTGTTTGCTTAATTTGGGAGGGGGGTGGAGAACATAACAACTGATGGATGGCAAGTCTGAAGAAATTTTATATTGGAAAAATATTTAATATTATATTAATATTTAATATAATATTTTTAAATTTTATATTGGAAAATTTATATTGGACTCGGCTACGCCTCGTCCAATATAAATTTTCTTCATCCAATATTTCTCTATGTTGGACTCCTTACCATCCATTATTTGTATAGTATATAGTGGTTAGCACAGTTGCCTCACAGCAAGAAGGTCATGGGATCAATTCCCACCTGTGGCCTTTCTGTGTGGAGTTTGCCATATGCTCCAGCTCCCTCTCACATCCAGAGACATGCAGGATAGGTGGATTGTAACACTTTAAAATGTCTGTGCGTGTAAATGTGTTTGTTTGTCTCTGTGTGGCCCTGAGACAGACTGGCATCCTGTTCAGGGTGTACCCCACCTGACTGCCGGGATAGGCTCCAGCCCCCGTGACCTTTAGTTTGAGTTAGCGGTTGAAGATGAGTGAGTGAGTGAAAATTCCCAATACAAACCCTGTCAATTCTACCTCATCCAAGACACACTTACTTGAGTTGCCCCAAAAACATTTGAGGAAAGTCTGATACATTTTGTTGAAATTGTCATGGGTGTAACAACATATGAGTGGTGCGCATATGGATGTTCCAACCACAAATACACTGACGGATGGACCGCACATCTATTTTCCCCTTCTGACTGGGAGATAAAAAGCTCTTTCTCACAACATTAAGATGATAAAACAAAAATACAGATTAAAATTTAATCAAGTCTTTGGTGATGCAGTCTTTGGTGATCCGCAAATGACTTTTTTTGACATCAGTGCTACTCTGCTTGCTTTTTACAAAGTAGTCATGTGTGAATTTAATCACAATTACTTATTTTAATATGATGCTAAATTTATCGCTGGCCAGATAATGCAGAGTCCAGAGTGTTTCAGAGTACAGCGACAACTGAGTTCACTCACTGAAACAGCAACAAAATTTCAGGTCCTCAGAACAGGAATGACAGGTAAGTTTCATCCCATTCTGCCTTCACACCTCCCTGCTTCTCCATTTTTTGTGTTCTCTGTCCCTCACCTGGCATTTGCTCCTTCATTCTCCCCATCTGACGGCTCAATAACGGGTGCCACGCTAAGAGAGCTGTTACAGCCTTCCCTGAGTGGTTGTGTCAGCAGCAGTAGTGGGGTTGAGTTTTCCAACCTGCTCACCATGCAGGAAAAAAGGAAAGAGAGACGGGAGGAAAAAATTTCACTGGTCCCCAAATGATGCCCACTGGGAGCCATCGTGTGCTAAATTTCACCGGGCGGTCCTCCCCCGTTTTCTGTCTTGTGGCCCCCGGACTCCGATTTACAGACAGAGCCATATTGGGCTTTTATGCATGGTGGGGCCCAAGCAGCTGTGTTCAGCAGAAAAAATAGCAACAACTAAATAACGAAATAAATAAACAAACAAACTAACACGTGAGAAAAGCTTATTTCTTTGCAAATGCTTGACTAAGGAATTTTTGTGTGCCATCTGCAGAAAACGAACTGTAGTGAGACCGTGATTGCACTTAGACAGGTTTGGCCTGACTCATCTAAAAGCTCCAACTATTGTAGAAAATTTTGCAGTGTTAGAAGACCTTCATTAAGCATCCAAACAAATTTTAATTGATTTCTTCAAGCTCACTTCAAGATCACTTTCATATACTGATATTTTAACACAAACAAGCTGATCCGTCGTCGTGATTGCTCATCTTTAACATCTTTAACACACATGCCATAAGATTTGTCAAAATCTATGCAAATGAAGCTGCTTTGTGAAAGGACACCTCGCTGTGCAAAACGCCTGAAGCGGGCAATAATCATACACAGATTGTGTGCAAACAAGAGGCGCTAAGCACCTGGAACCTCTGCAAGCGACAGAAATAAGTCAGCTGATTGCTCTTTTCTTTATTTGCTGATGAACAACAAAACTCTTTACCATCAAAAGTTTCATTTGGTGTGTTAACGTGATGCATAATGTCAGGCACGGACAGTATAACCACAGACAAAAAGAGAGGACGGAATCCAAGCAGCCTGTCATATAGCTCAGCATCTCATCATCTTTTTTTCCCCTTCTTTTTCAAGGAGAGTTGTGTGTATGTTAGCATATAGGTAATCTAAATTTAGCTCCCATACCATCACGAGGCGTTTCATTTTACGCATAGACAAAAAAATGATAAATTCTAAAGGTGACCTGATGGGTTTCGTTACAGCTGATTGATCGGTTGGTGTGAGGGTGTCACAAAGTGGACAGGGCAGACATCATACACCTCCCCACATACAGTCCACCTATAGAAAGCCGTGATGGGCTGTGATGTGTGCACATTCACTGAATGAGCTGTTCTGAAGTTGGTTTATGCAATGTCAATTTGCAGATCATTTTGTTAAATGTCCACCTCGAGATTTGTTTGTTTGTTTGTTAGTGGTGGCACTGGAAGTGTATGCTCATAATTACCTTGGTCTCAATGTAGCTACTAAGAAAGAACATCTACTCTGATTTTTATCGAACATGGCAGGTACACTGGCCTTATGGATTGGAAGAAATGATTTGATACTGGTTTGGATCTGTCAACAAATAAGTTGAGAGATGATGGTCAAATTGCCAGCAAGTCAAGTCTGGGATTGTTGGTGCCACATGTCACTTCATCCATCACACCATGGAACCACGTTGTGTTCTGCTTGGCAACCACCCAAGCAGACAGCCTGTCCAGCTCTCGAAAGACACCATCTATCTGCCATAGCCAGGTGAAATGTCCCCTTTGCCTTCTCAAGCTGCTTGGGTCCCCAACACTGAGATGTCTTTGTGCTGGATCATCCCCAAAGAAACGCATCACATGGCAAACATGTAGTAGCTGACATTCCCTTACAATGTAAGTGATACTCCTGAAGTAACCTGTTTATTGACACAAAGCCATTCCAGGGGTTCCCCAGAATCCTCCAAAGAGACCTGGTATCAAAGACACCCAGTCAGTAGGCAGGTTTCCATCTCCCTCCAAACTGCACAATTTGCAGTAGGAAATTGAAAATATTCTTAATAGTTTTTTTTTTCTTTTGGGGATGGGGTGGGGGTGCACAATTTTTTTTGCAGTTGCATGAGGTGGTTTTTCAGATGATTTGATAAGGCCATATTTCATAAAACTGCAATGGAAAGACTTTATCCCACTATTACAGGTCACATGAGATACACTAAGAGTCACATGAAGTTCTAAAGTACATAGTACAGTAAATAATATTATGGCAATACTGAAGTATTGACATTCTGAAAATTTTACTTAACTTTTGGTCAAATCTGGAATGGAAATCAAGCTTGTGCCCAAGGTCATAGTGAGACAGGAAGCACCAGGACCTGAGTATAAATGCCAGCATAAGGGAATATTTATGGAAACAATTTCAGTTTTAATCTAGATTTATTTATTTATTTTTTCTTATTTTTGTGTCCACAGCAGATTAAGTGAAAGGTTTTCAACTTGATGGAGCCAAAAAAGAACCCCTTTCTAGATCTGGACTCAGGTGCAGCTCCATGTCATTTTTCAGGATGTGTTCCAGACCAAGTGGGATGTTGAAAATTCCCACTTCTTCTCTCAAAGTTCTCCAGCTTCTTGATAAGAAATGCTAAAAACAACAACAACAACAACAAAAAGGTTTTATCACTGCAATCATCGGCACTTTTGCCAGGGTGCAGTCTACACCAAGCATAAACCCACCAAAACCCACTGGATTAACTGACACATAAAAGTTCACTTTGGTCTATTAGATATTCTACAAAACAACCCAATATTTTAATATTATCTAATTCTGTTTCAGCCTGATTATCTAATTTGATTGAGAAGATATGTTTAGATCTTGCAAATGCTAGACATTTGTGCTAAAAGAACAATTACTAGGGTAACACATTCATTCTTCTCAGTGAAGGTTTTTTTGAAATGATGCTTATTGTCAACATATGTAGGCTTTTCAATAAATCAATTTGAACAATCAATTAGTTAACATTAATAAATCTGATATCAGTGAGGAGATTTCTTTCTAATTAGTTTTTTACTGTCCAGGTGAGCACTTAGAAATGTTCAAATTGAAACTTTCATATAAATACATTATTATCATGAATTTCATATATATATATATAGAGAGAGAGAGAGAGCTAGATAGCCAGACAGATATCTATCTATCTATCTATCTATCTATCTATCTATCTATCTATCTATCTATCTATCTATCTATCTATCTATCTATCTATCTATCTATCTAGAGAAGAATAAACAGAAGCCATTCTCTACAAGAGTCAAGACAGAAGTTAGGTGAGGAAGCTTCTGCGATTTGAAGCGAAACGTCCTCCTGTCAAGCAACCCAGTTCAGTCGAAGATTCAAGCTTCTCTACTATGGAAACCACCTGGACAACTGAGAGCCTTCACAGAAACACGTGATTTATATTTTGCGGTTTACATGATATTTTGTTCAATTTTAATTTTATGTTTACGCTGTTTTTATTTGCTTTCTGTTGACATTCTTACTATGTCTACTGGATCACTTTGAAATTACAAATTTAAAAGTGCCATATAAATACATTATTATTATGAAAAATAATTATTATGATCATCAGTCATAGTAGTGGTGGTGTTATTAATCGTTAGTGCACTTGCTTTCAAAACAGAAGGTTGGCTGGTTCAAGACCACCTGCTCCCATTCCCCACGTAATGTGGAGTGGTATCAAGAAGAGCATACAGCGTGAATTTTGTGCCAAAATAAATGTGAATATACATACTGAATCTGCCCTGATCAAAAAGGAAGAATCTTAAAGAACTTACATGATCATTGTGAAATGCTCCCACATCCACCAAACAGGTTCTGGAGACGGTGATGAGTTTTATTATGAATTTGGAAGAAAAACAAGTACTGAAATGATTTACATTCATGGCAGCAATAAATTTGTCCTTTTAAAAAATCACTAATATACATAATGTATTCGAAATAATTGCAATATTATTTTCATTCTAACTGGTTTATGGGTCATTTTGGAGAAAAAAAATGCAGTCAAGTCTTCTCAGGGGATTTTTTTTTTTCCCCAAGTTCTTTTGACACTAGAAATCTTGAATCACTTGATCACTTGTACACTTGGTTTTGTTAATTAGAATAAATTTAGAAATTCTGACAAACTCTCCAGTTGATGAATTAAATGAACTCAGACAAAAGAATTAAACTTTCCTGGTCAAAGAATGACAGCCAGAGTTCCACTACAGTTATTTTTATTTGTTTGGGAACAAAGCAGCTATATGTGCCTTTCTCCAATGAACTTGTAAATAAGCCCCACAATTCATCATAAGAACAAGAAGGAAATGTCAAGGGTACAGGAGTACCCCCACTTTTTTTTTTTTTTTTTGACAAGGTCACATACAAAACATAAACAACAACACATGCGAAAAGACACAAAGTCAGACACAACATGCTGCTATGTGCACTACATAGAGGTTGAGGCATTGACAAATCACTGAGACCTGAGCGTGGGGCTGAGGTGGGACTAATTGAAATGAACTTTAGAAAAGAGGGGACAGCTAATTAAACATGAACTTTCTTCCTGTGTTTGTGTTGACATCACGGGGTCTAAATTTATGCTCGTTTTTGTTTGGCCAAACCTGGCTATGCAGGCAAAACGGAGGAGTGCGGAGAAGGAATAAGGTCATTGCTTTTCCTCTGTGAAAACATATTTTTTGCTGTCTCAAGTCACTTGCGACACTTTTCTGGAGCGCATGAGGGGCCCATTCATTATCCAGCACTTTTCCTCGGAGAGAACGCGGCACATATGGTTGCTCGTGCTGTGCGTTTCCGTCTTTATTTGTGCCGGTTTTGAAGCTGACTCGTGCACTTACTGGCACGCACAACGTCCGTGTGCACCTGTGTAAGCGTGCAGAGGGTGACGTTGGGCGAGCGCATGCTGCATGTATTTGCTGGCCGTTTATTGCCTGCTCTATTACTTAGTCTGGGACATGGCTCATTGCAGGAGCTGTGAAGTTTCCCGGTAACAGGCTAACTCCTCAGTGGCTGTTTAGAGTGTCTCCAGCAGTGCTAAGTGTTCTTCTCTCTGTGCCTGATCAGAAAACAGGACCACTTTAGTCAGTTTGTTTAAGGTCCCTCGAGAAGGCTCTCATATCCTCCCTCTGCTCAACCCTTCCCTTTTCCTGCACTATCACTATCACACACACGCACACACACACACACACACACACACACACACACACACACACACACACACACACACACACACACACACACACACACACACACACACACACACAGTGCCACGTTCACGTCCCCTTACTTGCAGATCCAGATAGAACTTGACATGAACAGAATAAATCATGACTATAATTTTCAAAGAATGCCCGGATATACGAGTTTGCGTATCTTTAAAACGATTGTATTGATCTTTGTTTTGTCATGTAAGCATTTCCAGAAGGGCCCACAGCATGTGTTTCTCCGCCTCCCCAGCACCCCACTTCAATGGTCGCAGTGCTCAAGACTTTTCTGCAATCAGAGAATGAGTCCAGATCACTGGCATCACAGTCCAACATGCAAACCAGTACGCCACTACCTCTTTATTATATTGGATATAATATTGATATTATTGTTATCAAACTCATGAGCCACCATGCTACCTACACCTAATTCAACAGTTTTTTTTTTTTTACAACTTTACTGCTAACAAAAGGGAAGGGTACGGTGCATCCGGAAAGTATTCATAGCACTTCACTCGTTCCACATTTTGTTATGGTACAGCCTTATTCCAATATAGATGAAATTAATTTTTTTCCTCAAAATTCTACCCACAATACCCCATAATGACGATGGGAAAAATGGTTTTTGAGATTTTTGCAAATTTATTAAAAATAAAACAACTAAGAAATCACGTGTACATAAGTATTCACAGCTTTTACCATGAAGCTCAGAATTGAGCTCAGGTGCATCATATTTCCACTGGTCATCCTTGAGATGTTTCTGCAGCTTAATTGGAGTCCACCTGGGCTAAATTCAGTTGATTGGACATGATTTGGAAAGACACACACCTGTCTACATATAAGGTCCCACAGTTGACAGTGCATGTCAGAGCACAAACCAAGCATGAAGTCCAAGAAATAGTCTGTAGACCTCTAAGACAGGATTGTCTTGAAACACAAATCTGGGCAAGAGTACAGAAACATTTCTGCTTCTTAGAAGGTCCTAATGAGCACAGTGTCCTACATCATCCATAAATGGAAGATATCTGGATCCTGCAAAGAGGTGCTGCAAAGAGGAATGGGCAAAACTGCTCATAGACAGCTGCACCAAGCTTGTGGCATCATATTCAAGTACAAATGAGGTTGTAATTGCTGCAAAAGGTGCATCAACAAAGTGCTGAGCAAAGGGTGTGAATTCTTATGCCAATGTGATTTCTTAGTTTTTTATTTTATTTTTATTTTTTCATGTTGTCATTAAAAAAAAAAAAAACTTACTCCATTTTAGAATAAGGCTGTAACATAACCAAATGTGGAAAAAGTGAAGTGCTGTGAATATGTTCTGGATGCCATGTAAATATGAGTCTTGAAAACAGATATTAAAATTTTATAACCAAAAACACAAACCCCTCTACACTTGTTGTTTCAATTGGAACAGTGCTGCTGCTTGCCACATTGTCTCCCTTTGGAAAACTGATGGGCCCTCTCTGAATTCTGTGTAGTGCACCGTCACAACAACGCGTATGTGCATTTGGAGCATGTTTGAATTTTTTTTTTTTTTTTCTTATTTGGTTGTTTTTACTTTCAGTTGCCTCAGGTTGTTCAGGGTCACACAGTTGTTCAGGAAATTCTATTTCGGATTTCTTCGCAATGTGTTATGCTGGATGCCCTTCCTGATGCAACTACCATTCTACATGGTGAAATGTGTATTGTAGGGCTGAAACAATTACTCGAGTAACATGTATAATAATCAACTGCAAAGCATGATTGAGGCAAATTTGTTGCCTCAAGGCTTCATTGAATTCCTGTCATCAAAGTATTCCAGAAACACACTGTAGTATATATGCCAGGCCTGTATGTGGCACTGTAATGCTCCCACAAAAGGCGGAGAAGATATGGAGCATGAACATAACTGGTGTAAGGAGAAGCAGCAGAAGCTACAAGTTTAAAAGTGACACAGTAAAATGAAGCCTTTGAAGAGAATAAGTCTGCACTGATCATCTGAAATACACTTATTGCATATTTAAAGTGAAGCAATATGTTTGTGTATGTACAAACAAACAAACAAACAAAATAAAAACACAGCACTGTGTTTTGGTTCACTGGCTGCTCCCTGCTTCACAGGTGAAGTGAAGTGATTCACTTTAAGTGAATCAAGTTTTGCTATTCCAAAAAATGCCTTTATTCGGATTCGATCTGAGTTTTCATCAACATGGTGCACAGCGAATTTATCAATGCGGCAGATTTATCAGGCAGTCTGCGAAATTCTCAGCCTGTCCACTGACTGAGGATTCTGCTGGCCACTTGCACTTACGGTACGGAAAAGCTCTGAAACTCATGACATGAGAAAATAAATCATTACCTGGGAAAATGGAGGGAACACCCTAAATTTGAAAATCTGCATGGTGGCACAGCACCAAATTAAAAAAAAAATTCAAATTCAAATTTATTGATTTATATAGCGCCAATTCACAATGAGATCATCTCAAGGCGCTTCACACAACATAATAAAAACAGAAAAAACTGAATAAAAAATTTTAAAACACAATAAAAAAACAAAACCATAACAGAATACAAGAATAAAAATACTAATGATAAAACAAGGAAAACAAATGAGTCTTTAAAGGTGATTTAAAAGTTTCCACAGTATCCGACTGTCGTATGTGTGCTGAGAGATCGTTCCACAGAGCTGGGGCACGGTAAGAGAAAGCTCTGTGACTGGCAGACTTTTTATTCACCCTGGGAACACATAAAAGTCCTGCACCCTGAGAACGCAGCTGGTACATAGGGCCTTACCAGGTCACCCAGATAGGGAGGTGCAAGTCCATGAACAATCTTATAAACTAATAACAGTATCTTAAAATCCAATCTTGCAGCATCTAGAAGCCAGTGCAGGGATGCCAAAATGGGCGTAATGTGTTCGAATTTTCTGGTTTGTGTCGAAAGTCTGGCAGCAGCATTTTGAAACAGTTGAAGACCCATAATCCTGCATTGCGATAAACCAGAAAATAGAGCATTACAATAGTCCAATCTAGAAGAGACAAATGCATGAATCAAAGTGTCAGCATCAGCCAAAGACAGGATGGGAAGAATCTTCGCTATATTTCACAAATGGAAGAAAACAGTCCCCGTAATGTCTCTAATGTGGAGGTCAAAAGACAACATAGGAGCAAAAATTACCCCAAGATTCCTCACTTTATCCGTATGATGTACAACACACGAACCTAAGCTAAGCGCTAGCTGATCAAATTGATGCTGATACCTCGCTGGACCAAGAACCATAACTTCAGTCTAATCCGAATTTAAGAGTAGGAAGTTACTAGACATCCAACTTCTCACTGATGCAAGGCAATCTTCCAAAGATTTTATGTGAATGAGATTACCAGCAGTTATCGGCATGTACAATTGGGTGTCATCAGCATAGCAATGAAAGGGAATCCCAAATTGCCGCAGTATATTCCTAAGGGGTGCTACATAAAGGGAAAAAAGCAGGGGGCCTAAAACGGATTCCTGATCAGAGGAAGTGCCATTGCACAACATACAGACAGAACAACTGGACAGGTATGACATCAACCATGCAAGGGCAGTTCCAGTAATCCCAAAATGATTCTCCAGCCTATCGAGTTAAACATGATGATCCACAGTATCAAACGCAGCACTAAGATCCAACAGCACCAACAATGTAGTGGTATCCGAGTCCATTGGTCACAAAAGGTCATTCACAACTTTAGTAAGTGCCTTCTCTGTGAAGTGATATTTTTTAGAAGCAGACTGCAATGGCTCAAAAACATTATTCTCACTGAGGTGGTCCACGAGCTGTTGCGAAACCACTTTTTCCAGGGTTTTAGAACAAAATGATAGATTTGATATCAGTCTATAATTTTTCAATACACTAGGGTCGAGATTGGATTTCTTAAGTAATGGTTTAATCACTGCAGACTTGAAACACTTAGGAACAGATCCAGAAGTTAATGAGAGATTTATCATTTCCAGCACAGTCAGCCCAAGAATGGGCCACAGGTCCTTAAACAGTTTTGTTGGTATGGGATCAAATAAGCAGGTTGTGCTTTTAGTAGACGTGATGAGCTTCGTCAGCGTGCCTAGTGAGATACCATCAAAATCTGTAAATCTGGATAACACCTCAGTGGGACCATCCACCTCCATAGCAGTATGCAGTGGTTGGAACAAGGCCTGCTGAGATATACTCAACCTAATATCCTCAATTTTCTTCTCAAATTCGTCCAAGAAATCCTGTGCTGAAAAGGGAGAGTGAATAACAGGTGGTCATCCATGAATGAGGAATGCTACAGTTTCAAACAAAAACTTTGAATTATGCTTGTTTTTATTGATCAAATCAGAATAATAGGCCTGCTTTGTAGCCAGTAGTGCATGCTTAAAATCTAAGACAGCATCATGCCATGCAAGGTGGAACACCTCTAATTTGAATCTACGCCATTTCCTTTCCAAACCTCTAGCCTTCTGCCTAAGGTCACGCCATTGAACCATTGAACCATTGAACCAAGGCGACTGTGCCTTGGGAAGGCATGGCCTTAAAAGAGGAGGTGCAACCTTATCCAGTGTAGCCTTGAGCACTGAATTCAAGGCATCTGAAAGACTAGCTACTGATTGAACATTCTCCAAACCTGAAGCCAAAATTTGAGGCACTCTAGCTTTGGGTTCAGTCATAGTTGAGGGATTAATGCATCGCTGCAGAAGCAGACAAGGCTTTCACTCCACTAAACGCGGCAACATAAATCTAAACTTAATAAACGAGTTGTCAGAGACCACCGAGGCAAGAGGCAAAATGTCGATGTTTGTGACAGCAAGGCTACGTGCGAGAACCAAATCAAGCGTATCTCCACTAATGTGCATCGAATCCTGAATGCATTGCTGGAATCCTAATGCATCCACAAGTTTCATAAATAATTTTCAAAGGGGATCAGAGGGCTTATTTATATGAATGTTAAAGTCACCAATCATCAAAGTGTTGTCCGCACTAGCTGACAGGCTAGAGATCAATGCACCAAATTCATCTAAGAGTTCAGAATATGGGCCAGGAGGCCTATAAACAGTGATAAAATAACATGACTGATTTGCATACTTCTGACCCTGACAGTACGTAGCATCATGGGCAGAGTGGAGAGTCAAATGCTCAAATGAATTATATTTATGATCCCCAACAGTCAATAAGGTAAACCTAGATTTATAAATAACAGCACCACCCCCCGCCTTGCTTCACACCATGAGACACATGACTAAATGTATACTCCGGTGGGCAGGCCTCATTCAGAGGAAGAACAGCTGTATGTTTGAGCCAGGTTTTACATAACCCAATCATGTCCAAGTGATGATCCATAATTAGATCATTAATCAACAGGGATTTCGAGGACAGTGATCTGATGTTAATGAGACCCACACTGAAGACTTCCGTGGGGTTGACCCACTGACATCTTTGAATAGGCCTGAGTATCTTAAAATCCACTCCACGGTTTCCATCCCGCACCCGGAGAGTGTCAGAAACTGCTGTTGTCACATCAGGACTACAAGTCCCAGAAGCTGCAGCACCCTGATGACGTGAGCACCAAGCGCCAATGCGCTCAGCTGACCAGATAACCGGCACAGACGACCCAGTCCGATGGAATACAAACGTTCTCCGGGAGCCTCTGTGGCATTAACAAGGTCGGCGGAGCAAACCAAGCTCTCTGATAGCGAGAATGTCCCGAGGGACATTATTGTTGTTCGGGCTCCGTAGCTCAGCTGCAGAGTAGCTTAGCATCACGCTAGCCGAGGGAGGGGAGTGTGGCGTCATGCAGTGCAAAAAAGACACTAAACAATCAAAAATGGTTAAAAATGCACACACCATGCCAAGTACATACCCAAAGGAAAAAAAAAATTACACTCAAGCCACTAAAAACCAAGTTAAAAAGGAGAAAACTGGAAAAAAAAAACCAGAGGAGCGGCGAACACACAATGCTAGTCTCCTGCTCGAAATACTCAAATGCAAATGTGTCATTGTCACCATCGTACCATTGCTATAGAAGAGCCCTGGCACACTTGATAGAATTGTTTAAAAATACAAAAGTACTTTGTTTTAAAATTACTCAAATAATCAATAAAATAATTGATAGAGTACTCGATCCCAAAACTATTTGATAGCTGCACCCCTAGTGCATAGCTCCTGGTCTTCTCAAGTGGTCTCCCAGCCAAGAACTGATCAATACCTAATCTGATTTACTTCTGAGCTCTGAAGGGACCAGAAGTGCATGAAATAACATGTCTGCAGCTCCACGTTGATATTTACACAGTGTGTAATATCAGCACAAAGTAGGGTATGTGTATAGTCACTTAAGTAGTCATGGGCATGTTTGGGGTTCCTGTCACCTGCAACTGCCTTTAAGTGACAGGTGTATTCACAAATGGTGCATTGCCTTTTACATAGTGAACTCAGAAGTGAAAGCTTGTCTGTTAAGGGCAAGCTCTCTGCATGCAAAGCAACAAAGCAGCTTTGCAGCATTCAGCATGCAAAGCATGTAGTAGTCACCACAGCTCCCTCAGGTGAAGCATTTCACCGTCTGCTGCAACTCCTCATCTTACTCATCATCCTTCCCTGACCTCGTGATCTCCTTCATATATATTTTGGTGTTCCTCATGTGCAAACTCGAGAGGAACAAAACCAGCATAAAAATGTAGTCCAAACCATAGCTGTCAAATATTTGTGTTTTTCCACTAATTTTTACAGTTTAATTTTGTATGTTTTTTTTTTTTATTCAGTTTTTCTGTAGTAGTACATACAAATGCACACTTTGTGTATACAAGCAGAGGGGATGTGCACCGTGAACACTCCTATGTCTGACGTATCTGAATACTGCAGCATATAAATGGCAGAAACAAACACTGCATTCGGCACTACACCATAGTTTTGGTTCTATGACACTGTTGCTCTCTGCTGCCTCACGATGCCAATGGACAGGCACAATGCCATACCATGAACATGTCATTTGAAGGATATCATATTCAAGATGAGTTTGAAAATGGCAACTGTGACAGTTGTAAACCAGAACTGATATGAACATCTGTGAAATACACAGGAGTTACTTCATGCACCAATACAAAATTAGTACTTCCAGGATGCTTAACTTGAAAACTCAAAATCATATTTACAGGAAAGGTAGATCCACAGTGGGCCTTCAGGGTGGTAAGTATATCCGGATTCCAATGTATAGAGCAGATTAGGGTCTCTGACTCCCTCTGGATGGGACAGCAGTCAATCACTCCTTGTTCTCTAGCCAAGGCCAGCACCCATCTACAACTGGGTGGACTGAGACAATGCAGATGAAGTGTCTTGTTCAAGGATGCGTACAGGTTGTGCGTCCGGGAATTGAACCCAAGTCATATTGGCAGGGCAGCTCCTTATCTGTTACATGGCCCCTTGAAGATGTATAATGGTGGAGATGACCTGATAATTTACTGTTTGACATTCCTTGTATAGTTACGTAGGCTTGATTTGTGCACTGAGAAGTAGCAGTCAAGCATTACTATTTAAATGCAATGTGCAATCAGCTAAATATGGAAAGACAGAAAATTTGATGTTGGAAGGTCATAACTACTACATTACTGAATACTTACAAAACTATGAAGTAAGCAAGTTGGTTTTGTACAAACATTGCACTGAGGATAAATGTTTATGGAGTATATAAAAGCAGTATTCAGTCAGTAAATTTTTAACGTGGTGTTTTTAAGTCACTAATTTCAACACTATGGACAGTTTCTCTCTCTCCAGAATAAAAATATGTTGTTGCTTTGGTTGCAAAAACAACCTGGATGACGGCAATACCGCAGTGGAGTGTGAGAGCAACTGATGAGTACTCCTGGTAGTTGTCCGTGATTTCAGTCTTTGATTCCACAAAATCCTGTGTGGTCCTGAATTACACACAAGAATAATACTTCACTTTGTGGCAAAATTTATTCAATAAACAAGAAAAGGAGTGTTATGATTTTATTTTATTTTACAATTACACCACTCAAGACAATTTATCTGCATTATCTCGATCATCCAGCTATAAATGTGAGGACTGGATGGTGATAAACCTGTGATGGACTGGGGTCCCATCCAGGAGGGGTTGTAGACTCTCACCTACTCCTGGCACAAGAATTGGCCCGATGGGCCTCAGGGCATTTATAGAACTTCTTATGCTCATTAGGAAAGAGATGCCTGTGTGAAAGTGGGATTTAACAATTTAATTCCACCCCACTTTACATTAACAAGATACATACATGCTGAAACATGTACAGACCCTAAACTAACTGTAGGCATTTTTTAATGTTAGTTGGAATCTTCATTTTAACGACAAGAAGAATAAATTAAAAAAAAGTTTTCAAAGCAGCATTCCTTCCAGTCTTCAGTTCTCGTTTTACTTTCCCAATTTCTCTCTCTCTCTCTCTCTCTCTCTCTCTCTCTCTCTCTGTGCACAATTCTCCCAATTGCAGCCACAGAAGCCAATAACTTCCTCAGGCTTTTCTGGGTGTCTTGGTGGCTTTCCTCAATTGTGTCCTTCTTGCATAGTCCCTTAGTTTTTGAGAACTGTCTGCTCCAAACAGATTTACAGCATACTGTTTGTATTTCTTCCAAACTAATATAAGTGAAGTCCAAGACATAATCAGTGTCTTGGAAATGTTGATGTAGCTGTCCCCTGA
Organism: Thalassophryne amazonica; assembly: GCF_902500255.1. Classification (NCBI taxonomy): domain Eukaryota; kingdom Metazoa; phylum Chordata; class Actinopteri; order Batrachoidiformes; family Batrachoididae; genus Thalassophryne; species Thalassophryne amazonica. The sequence goes on along the minus strand of NC_047104.1, from coordinate 89,175,372 downwards.
CTTGTCAGAAGAAGACTGTCTGTAAAAGTGATGGTTTATATCATTTCATAATAAGGATGCACTTACTTGTCCATTTTCATATTATTTTTATTACTTTCATTCATGATCTTGAGGTTACGTTTTACTGTCAGTTTAAAGGGCATAATCTGAGGCCATGGTTCTCAGCACGAAACTGATGGATTGCCTACTACAGGTAGGGAATACAGTTTTGCTCCAAATGAAGGAGTTCAAGTACCTCGGGGTCTTGTTCACAAGTGAGGAGAAGATGGAGCGTGAGATTGGCCGAAGAATCTGTGCAGCAGGGGCGGTATTGCATTCGCTCTACCGTACTGTTGTGACAAGCAGGCAGCTGAGCCAAAAAGCGAAGCTCTCGATCTACCAATCAGTTTTCGTTCCTACTCTCACCTATGGTCATGAGGGTTGGGTCATGAGTGAAAGAGCTAGATTGGGGGTACAAGTGGCCAAAATGGGCTTCTTCAGGAGGGTGGCTGCTGTCTCCCTTAGAGATAGGTTGAGAAGTTCGGTCATCTGTGGGGAGCTCGGAGTAGAGTTGCTGCTCCTTCACGTTGAAAAGAGCCAGCTGAGGTGGTTTGGGCATCTGGTAAGAATGCCTTCTGGGCGCCTCCCTAGGGAGGTGTTTCAGGCACATCCATCTGGGAGGAGACCCCAGGGAAGACCCAGGACTAGGTGGAGAGATTATATCTCCACACTGGCCTGGGAACACCTGGGGATCCCCCCAGTCAGAGGTGGTCAATGTGACACGGAAAGGGAAGTCTGGGGTCCCCTGGTGGAGCTGTTGCTCCAGCAACCCGAACCCGGAAAAGCGGTTAAAGATGAGTGAGTGATGAGTGAATTTTAAAAATGTTAAAATAAAAAGCCTGAATTTTTGCTTTTGACAGACACGAAAAAGCTCAAGGGGTTCACAAATTTTCAAGCAGAACTGTGTGTGTGTTTGGTTTTTCACTGATTCTTTAAGTGCATCACCTTTCACCCAACAGCATGTTCATTTTCTTTCTTTTTTTTTTTTGGAGGGAGTGACGAGTGATTTTAATTATTGAGGGGTTACAACTGAACAGAGCAGACAGCTTAACTTTATGTGGCAGCAAAAACCACAGACGGACCAAACACACTCAGAGTCAGTTCTGAGCTTCCAGACCAAAACAGATTTGCAAAAATGTCATTTGAACCACATTTTAAACAACCAGCACAAGGCTTCAAGCAGATATGGAAAAAAAAGGACTTCATGTGATTTTTGTCTGTTCACACTTGTAACAGAGGATCACATTCAAATTGGATATACACATAAATCAGATTTTTACTGACAGTTTGAACAAAGCCTAAATGTTTTGGCCTCGTTTTTTTTTTTTTTTTTTTTGTCCTGATTGATTACAAAATTCTGCTGTTTCTTACTTGTGTGTTCTGTTGAATATCAAACAAATAAAATCATCTTTGGCCAGGTCATAGCTGTTCAAACACGATTTAAACACATAAACGAAACCCATAACATACTTCCTTTCATTCACGTTGACTCATGCAAAGCGTGGTGTGTATCCCTTCTTATCCTTTAAAGAACATTATGCTGTTTAAACTTTGAAAGAGTTGAGCGTGAACTCCGCACTTTTAGAGAAGATTTGAAAATAGAATGCATTTGCAAGGGAAATTCTTTGTGTGGAGAATGTATTCTGAAACATTTCGACATATCTCTGTTTTCACTGAGCTGGTCTGTTCTGCTCTCCTTGAGTAAAGGTGAAGTTTCCTCACAAGATCTGACAAGTGTGAAATTACGATAGGAAGTGGTTCATACCCTGCCTTTACCTTCATTCATTACCACGCCGAACACACGCTCCTTCCAGTCCACAGCTGATTGACTCACATGGCAGTCATGTCTGTAACCAGGAGCCTCGAAAAATACCACATATATTATGCATGACAGTTTTACCTTCAGTATCTCTCAAAGTTTGGTGGAGCCCTCAAAGGCATTGGCTCACCTTTGGAGTGGTATTGAATGAGAAAAGCACAAAGGCGCAGGGGTATTGAAAAGAAGGCTGAAGGTAGAGCTCAAGAAACATGGATTAAAGCTCATCTATACATCCATACGTCTCCAGCGTAGGAACCAGATCCATATGATGTTCAAAGGAGTGCTGGGCAACAGAGCGTTCCTATCACAGAATGAAACCGACCACAGGGAGCAGTCTTCACTGAGACAAGGTGTAAAACTGAGCGCATGGTACATGCTATGCAGTATTATAACAGATTTTTAGTCAGTTTTATGACTTATATTGTTAAATTAGTTCCAACATTTTGCATTAACAAATTTCATCTATAAGTCCCTGCAGCTGTTCCCTTTTCTTTTCACAGCAGTGGCTCTGCATGTTGATTAGGCAAAAGTTTTACATCAGATGCCCTTACTGACATAAATCCACATTACATGGAGAAATCTGGCAGGGGTGGGTGTTAAACCCCAAAACGTGAATCACTGAAAATCGTGAATTATCCGCACACCATGATTTGATTTGATTTTTGTTTATTTTATTCTTTTTTTCAGGATTTAGATCAGGGATCACCAACCTTTGTCCATTTCCATCTCTCCCAGCCTTTGCCCATACTTGGACAGCGAAGGCTTGTCTACCAGCTCTTCATTCACTGAACACATCTGACTCATGTGAGTAATGCAGGTAAGAAAGACCTGCACTATAAGGTCTTTCACTATCCCTAGTCACTATAAGGGATTTCCAAACAGCAACCTCTAGTACTGAAAATTCAAGCCAAAGCACAAGTGCCAAATTTGGCAGATTTTTGAATGGCCACTTCAGTCAATTACCATAGACCCCGATGTTAAAATTACTAGCTTTCCAGCAGAAATACACATTTTTAACCAACCTGGTCTCACGGCAAGTCGTGGTTCAGCAGCACGAAATATACATTAATCTATTAGTTCGTGATATTGTGACGAAAAGTGCCTAATTTTTGTCACGGCAGCACAAATTCATTCTAATTCATTCCGTGATCGGTGCACGAAATTAAAAGTGAAGCGGGGGGGCAGGTGGTTATGGTTAGGGTGGGGGAAGGAGTAGGATTAGGTTATGGTTACGGTTAGGGTCGGGGGTAGGAGTAGGGTTAGTAATAGTGAGTTAAAAAACACCCCGTCACGAAAATGCGACTCATTTTGTCACGGGAGCACGAAAAAAACAAAAAACAAAAAATGTGAGACTGGGCTGTTTTTAACACAAGGTACACAAACTGGTTTTGGTTTCTAAAGCTAGGTTCCTCAGTCATGATAATGGTGTCGGGGTGAATTTTTATATACGAGGTCTGTGATCGGTCCTTTTTATTTTTTTCAAAAACTAAATGGATTTGATTCATATGTTTTTACGTGCGTGAGTTTTGTCATGCCTGTCGGTGACGTCATTCTCCTGTGGCTTTGAGTGAGGTGTGGATTCCCCCTCCCGTTGGAATCTCTTTGTCTGAGAAGCTGCAGGGAGATGGCGCGCGTTGCTTTATCAACTTATTGTTTATTATTTTTTCAGGACCGGTGAGGGATATCCGTGTGGACACTATTCGAGAAATTCAGCTGGTTTTCGGTGTAAAGTTTAACGGCTGATGAGAGATTGTGGAGTTTCTTTTGCTTTAAGCACAGCCCACAAAGCAGATCGGCGCGGCGCAGTCGGAGGTGGCGTCCATCTGGCTGTTTCGAGCTGAAAACATGCTAATTTAAAGCTCTGTTCACCCAGGACGTCATCAGAGAACAGAGAAGTTTCAGAAGAAGCCGGCATCAGGAGTTTACCCGGACATTCCACTGTTAAAGGAGATTTTGTAATGAAAGAACGTGCGGACGAATTTGCCGAGTTGGATCCGTGACGATGTGGCAAATCCGTCTGCGCCGCAACATGAAAAACACCTCCGTGTTGAAAACCATTTGTAAAATTCAGTCGGCTTTTGATGGCTTTCAACAAGTGAGTATCTGAGAAATTGTTTAACAGCTTGGGCATGTTCCAACTTGTCTGTTAAGGTTTCCAACGGAGGTGTTTTTCCTGTGGCGACCCCCCGCGGTCGGGTCCGGCCCGACATGCGAATCTGCCCGCACGTTCTTTCATTACAAAATCTCCTTTATCCAGACATTCCACTGTTAAACTCCTGATCCCGAATTCTTCTGAAAGTTCTCTGTTATCTCACAAAGTCTTGGGTCCACAGAGCCTAAAATTAGGAAGTTTTCAGCTTGAAATAGCGAGACGACGCCGCCTTGGAGCGCAGATCACCGTCAGGCACTGTGGGCCGTCCTTACGGCGACAGTAAAACTCCAAAATCTCTCATCAGCCGTTAAAATTTTCACCGAAAACCAGCTGAATTTATCGAATGGTGTCCACTCAGTTGTGCCTTACAGGTTTTGAAAAATTTTTTATCAAACAAAGCAGCAGTCTCTGAGCCATTCCTAAACAATGAAAAAATCGACAAGAGGGTGGGCCACTCCTCACTCAAAGACTGCCCACAGGCGAATGACGTAACTGACGCGTGAAAAAACTCTTGCATGCCCACGAGGGTTCAAGCATGTCTGATGTAATCACACGTGATTCAAATCCATATAGTTTTTGAAAAAAATAATAAGGTCTGTTACTTTTCTCACAGACCTCATATTTAAGTTATACACTTGCTCACTCATCTTCAACCGCTTACTCCTATTAAGGGTCACGGGGGGCTGGATCCTATCCCAGCAGTCAAAGGGCATGATGCGAGGTATACCCTGGACCGGACGCCAGTCTGTTGCATGACCACATATAGACAGACAAACACATTCACACCCGCACACCTACGGACAATTTAAAATTTCCAATTCACCTAAACTGCATGTCTCTGAATGTGGGAGAAAGCCGGAGTACACAGAGGGAACCCATGTAAACATGGACAAAACATGGAACCTCTACACGGAAAGGTCACAGGTGGGAATCGTTCCAATGACTTTCTTGCTGTGAGGCAACAGTGCTAACTTGGTGATGTTAGTCTGTGAGGCACATCGAAGTGGACACGGTTCGAAAAATTAAGATGGTTTTCTGTGAAAATTTTAACGGCTGATGAGAGATTTTGAGGTGATACTGTCGCTTTAAGGAGATTTTTTTAATGAAAGACGTGTGGATGGGTCCGCGCGTTGGGACGCAGCCGGCGCGGTGCGGTGGCACAGGAAAAGCACCTCCGTGTTGATAACCATTTGTAAAATCCAGGTGGCTTTTGATGGCTTTCAGTTGAGTGAGTATCTGAGAAATTGTTTAACAGCTGGACATGTTCCAACTTGTCCTTAAGGCTTCCAACAGAGGTGTTTTTCCTGTGGCGGAGCGTCGCAGCGGCTGCGAGCCGACGCTGCAATCCGTCCGCACATCTTTCATTAAAAAAAATCTCCTTTAACAGTGGAATATCCGGATAACATGCTGAAACCGACTTCTTCTGAAACTTCTCTGTTCTCTTACGACGTCCTGGATCAATAGAGCCTGAAATGTGGAGGTTTTCAGCTTGAAACAGGCTGACGACGGCGCCTGGGAGAGCTGCATGACGTCCCGCTCTGTGGGAAGTCCTTAAAGCGACAGAATCACCTCAAAATCTCTCATCAGCCGTTAAAATTTTCACCAAAAACCAGCTTAATTTTTCAAACTGTGTCCACTTCGATGTGCCTCACAGGTTTAGAAAAATTTTTGATCAAACAAAGCGCCAGTCTCTCAGCAATTTCTCAGACAAAGGAATTCCGACGAGGGGCTGGACGACTCCTCCCACAAGGAGTGCTCACAGGCGAATGACGTCACCAACAGGCGTGGAAAAACTCACGCATGCGCACGAGGGTTCAAGCATGTCTGACGTAAAAACATATGAATGAAATCCATATAGATTTTGAAAAAAATAAAAAGGATCTATACTTTATTGACAGCCCTCGTGTATATATATATATATATATATATTTTTTTTTTTGCTTCTCTACTGGTGGTTGGCTCTCACTGCGGTATTGTATCACTTCCTGTTCCGGAGCACAGCGGTGTTTTTCTGTATCTGTTAGCTGTTTAATCTGCGCAGTTAGATTGACCTAGACCAAGGTAGCTTAGCCGCCATTAGTTACCCCCTGGCAGATCCCGAGCAGCCGGGAAAGCAGGCTGACTGGGTGACTGTGAGGAGGAAGCGTAGCCCTAAACAGAAGCCCCGTGTACACCGCCAACCCGTTCACATCTCTAACCGTTTTTCCCCACTCGACGACACACCCGCCGAGGATCAAACTCTGGTTATTGGCGACTCTGTTTTGAGAAATGTGAAGTTAGCGACACCAGCAACCATAGTCAATTGTCTTCCGGGGGCCAGAGCAGGCGACATTGAAGGAAATTTGAAACTGCTGGCTAAGGCTAAGCGTAAATTTGGTAAGATTGTAATTCACGTCGGCAGTAATGACACCCGGTTACGCCAATCGGAGGTCACTAAAATTAACATTGAATCAGTGTGTAACTTTGCAAAAACAGTGTCGGACTCTGTAGTTTTCTCTGGGCCCCTCCCCAATCAGACCGGGAGTGACATGTTTAGCCGCATGTTCTCCTTGAATTGCTGGCTGTCTGAGTGGTGTCCAAAAAAATGAGGTGGGTTTCATAGATAATTGGCAAAGCTTCTGGGGAAAACCTGGTCTTGTTAGGAGAGACGGCATCCATCCCACTTTGGATGGAGCAGCTCTCATTTCTAGAAATCTGGACAATTTTCTTAAATCCTCCAAACCGTGACTATCCAGGGTTGGGACCAGGAAGCAGAGTTGTAGTCTTACACACCTCTCTGCAGCTTCTCTCCCCCTGCCATCCCCTCATTACCCCATCCCCGTAGAGACGGTTCCTGCTCCCAGACTACCAATAACCAGCAAAAATCTATTTAAGCATAAAAATTCAAAAAGAAAAAATAATATAGCACCTTCAGCTGCACCACAGACTAAAACAGTTAAATGTGGTCTATTAAACATTAGGTCTCTCTCTTCTAAGTCCCTGTTGGTAAATGATATAATAATTGATCAACATATTGATTTATTCTGCCTTACAGAAACCTGGTTACAGCAGGATGAATATGTTAGTTTAAATGAGTCAACACCCCCAAGTCACACTAACTGTCAGAATGCTCGTAGCACGGGCCGGGGCGGAGGATTAGCAGCAATCTTCCATTCCAGCTTATTAATTAATCAAAAACCCAGACAGAGCTTTAATTCATTTGAAAGCTTGACTCTTAGTCTTGTCGATCCAAATTGGAAGTCCCAAAAACCAGTTTTATTTGTTATTATCTATCGTCCACCTGGCCGTTACTGTGAGTTTCTCTGTGAATTTTCAGACCTTTTGTCTGACTTAGTGCTTAGCTCAGATAAGATAATTATAGTGGGCGATTTTAACATCCACACAGATGCTGAGAATGACAGCCTCAACACTGCATTTAATCTATTATTAGACTATATTGGCTTTGCTCAAAAAGTAAATGAGTCGACCCACCACTTTAATCATATCTTAGATCTTGTTCTGACTTATGGTATGGAAATAGAAGACTTAACAGTATTCCCTGAAAACTCCCTTCTGTCTGATCATTTCTTAATAACATTTACATTTACTCTGATGGACTACCCAGCAGTGGGGAATAAGTTTCATTACACTAGAAGTCTTTCAGAAAGCGCTGTAACTAGGTTTAAGGATATGATTCCTTCTTTATGTTCTCTAATGCTATATACCAACACAGTGCAGAGTAGCTACCTAAACTCTGTAAGTGAGATAGAGTATCTCGTCAATAGTTTTACATCCTCATTGAAGACAACTTTGGATGCTGTAGCTCCTCTAAAAAAGAGAGCTTTAAATCAGAAGTGTCTGACTCCGTGGTATAACTCACAAACTCGTAGCTTAAAGCAGATAACCCGTAAGTTGGAGAGGAAATGGCGTCTCACTAATTTAGAAGATCTTCACTTAGCCTGGAAAAAGAGTCTGTTGCTCTATAAAAAAGCCCTCCGTAAAGCTAGGACATCTTTCTACTCATCACTAATTGAAGAAAATAAGAACAACCCCAGGTTTCTTTTCAGCACTGTAGACAGGCTGACAAAGAGTCAGAGCTCTATTGAGCTGAGTATTCCATTAACTTTAACTAGTAATGACTTCATGACTTTCTTTGCTAACAAAATTTTAACTATTAGAGAAAAAATTACTCATAACCATCCCAAAGACGTATCGTTATCTTTGGCTGCTTTCAGTGATGCCGGTATTTGGTTAGACTCTTTCTCTCCGATTGTTCTGTCTGAGTTATTTTCATTAGTTACTTCATCCAAACCATCAACATGTTTATTAGACCCCATTCCTACCAGGCTGCTCAAGGAAGCCCTACCATTATTTAATGCTTCGATCTTAAATATGATCAATCTATCTTTGTTAGTTGGCTATGTACCACAGGCTTTTAAGGTTGCAGTAATTAAACCATTACTTAAAAAGCCATCACTTGACCCAGCTATCTTAGCTAATTATAGGCCAATCTCCAACCTTCCTTTTCTCTCAAAAATTCTTGAAAGGGTAGTTGTAAAACAGCTAACTGATCATCTGCAGAGGAATGGTCTATTTGAAGAGTTTCAGTCCGGTTTTTGGAATTCATCATAGTACAGAAACAGCATTAGTGAAGGTTACAAATGATCTTCTTATGGCCTCGGACAGTGGACTCATCTCTGTGCTTGTTCTGTTAGACCTCAGTGCTGCTTTTGATACTGTTGACCATATAATTTTATTACAGAGATTAGAGCATGCCATAGGTATTAAAGGCACTGCGCTGCGGTGGTTTGAATCATATTTGTCTAATAGATTACAATTTGTTCATGTAAATGGGGAATCTTCTTCACAGACTAAAGTTAATTATGGAGTTCCACAAGGTTCTGTGCTAGGACCAATTTTATTCACTTTATACATGCTTCCCTTAGGCAGTATTATTAGACGGTATTGCTTAAATTTTCATTGTTACGCAGATGATACCCAGCTTTATCTATCCATGAAGCCAGAGGACACACACCAATTAGCTAAACTGCAGGATTGTCTTACAGACATAAAGACATGGATGACCTCTAATTTCCTGCTTTTAAACTCAGATAAAACTGAAGTTATTGTACTTGGCCCCACAAATCTTAGAAACATGGTGTCTAACCAGATCCTTACTCTGGATGGCATTACCCTGACCTCTAGTAATACTGTGAGAAATCTTGGAGTCATTTTTGATCAGGATATGTCATTCAAAGCGCATATTAAACAAATATGTAGGACTGCTTTTTTGCATTTACGCAATATCTCTAAAATCAGAAAGGTCTTGTCTCAGAGTGATGCTAAAAAATTAATTCATGCATTTATTTCCTCTAGGCTGGACTATTGTAATTCATTATTATCAGGTTGTCCTAAAAGTTCCCTAAAAAGCCTTCAGTTAATTCAAAATGCTGCAGCTAGAGTACTGACGGGGACTAGAAGGAGAGAGCATATCTCACCCATATTGGCCTCTCTTCATTGGCTTCCTGTTAATTCTAGAATAGAATTTAAAATTCTTCTTCTTACTTATAAGGTTTTGAATAATCAGGTCCCATCTTATCTTAGGGACCTCGTAGTACCATATCACCCCAATAGAGCGCTTCGCTCTCAGACTGCAGGCTTACTTGTAGTTCCTAGGGTTTGTAAGAGTAGAATGGGAGGCAGAGCCTTCAGCTTTCAGGCTCCTCTCCTGTGAAACCAGCTCCCAACTCAGATCAGGGAGACAGACACCCTCTCTACTTTTAAGATTAGGCTTAAAACTTTCCTTTTTGCTAAAGCTTATAGTTAGGGCTGGATCGGGTGACCCTGAACCATCCCTTAGTTATGCTGCTATAGACGTAGACTGCTGGGGGGTTCCCATGATGCACTGTTTCTTTCTCTTTTTGCTCTGTATGCACCACTCTGCATTTAATCATTAGTGATCGATCTCTGCTCCCCTCCACAGCATGTCTTTTTCCTGGTTCTCTCCCTCAGCCCCAACCAGTCCCAGCAGAAGACTGCCCCTCCCTGAGCCTGGTTCTGCTGGAGGTTTCTTCCTGTTAAAAGGGAGTTTTTCCTTCCCACTGTAGCCAAGTGCTTGCTCACAGGGGGTCGTTTTGACCGTTGGGGTTTTACATAATTATTGTATGGCCTTGCCTTACAATATAAAGCGCCTTGGGGCAACTGTTTGTTGTGATTTGGCGCTATATAAAAAAATTGATTGATTGATTGATATAATTTCAGGATTTAACAAAATGTCAAACTTTTCTTCTTTCTCCTCTCAGGTTAGTGTGATCTGTCTGAAGGTTATCCAGCTGTGTTTGTGGTCAGACGGAATAAGGAGACGCGGGGTGGTCATAAGTCTTTGTCTTTGAAGACCGCACACTGTGCCTGTGTCGCTGTTGCAGTGTAATTGATACAGGCTCACGCTGCTGAGCTTGATGCAGCCCCATCACGGTGTCACACTCAGATCTCCCACAGCTGTACCTCTCCAAGTCCCAAAAATCACATAAGCGTGTAGGCGGGTGCACATATGCCACCCGGCCGGTTTCTACCTGTGTCACATGACAAAGGCTACTCAGAGCAGAGCTGGTTAGAATAACACTAATGGAGAAGAGCTGCCTGGTTAGCTGAATGGAAAATTGACTCGACTTGATGCTTATTTCATCACAGCAGCAGCCGAAACCCCGGGGAATAAGCAGACAGCTTACGCTGATTTAAAATCTCTCTGAAATGGAGAATTTTTAAAAAATCATGACGTTTGTGAAGATACTGGTTTGCTCACTACAGAGAGCGCTTTATAATCCAAACCCTCGTAGCGTAAGAAACTGCATGTGATGGATGATTTTCTTCTGATTCACACACACAAAGGATACATTTGTAAGGCTGTGCTGTGTTCAATCAGTGTTCTTCCACTGACACGGAGCTCTTCTCGCTTGGCTCCTTAGTAGGGAGTGCATTAAATCATGTCACCAGCCGGCCTGGTGAAATCTGGGCCACACCTGAGTGCACATGCCCTGCCCGGCAGCACTGCAGCGTGGTAAAAACTACCGAGGCTCGGCGGCGAGCAGGAGGAGGTCCTCCGCTTTTATCCCCGCACCTGACATTCTGTGACATTTAAGATGTCGTTAAAGGTGTGATCATGTGGAGTGGGGGAGAGTAGCTCCTCAGGCAGAGAGAGACCATCAGCACCCTCACCAAATAAAACCTGAACTGGGTGAACTGATTATACTGTCAGAAAAATCAGAGCCTCACATGTCCTGAGAAGATGCACTCGCTCCGTGGACAAATCAGGGATGAAGTGTGAGCTAGAGTGGTTGCGGCAGCGTGATTCAGCACAGGAGGACACGGCGCAGTTATCGGATGAAGATCAGTCCCTTTCTGGCCCTCAGCTGGTTCGACTGGATGTGTTTCCTCGTGGTCAGTCTTGACGGTGACACATGCTGATAATGGCCTTTTATGAGCCCCTTCCTCCCAACCAACAAACAGCTATTAAAGTGCGGACAGATCTGGCTCCTGCCGGTGCTGCTGACAGCTAATGTCCTGCTATTTGTCCGTCTCTGGCATCTGTCTCTGTAAAGACCTTGCTGTAAAAAGCCCTGATGACCCACTTCGTTAGGGCACGACCCCGTCTTTACTGCGGTACATGTTTGTTTAGGGGCAGTTGCAAGTTTTGAAGGCACGATTAGCCTTTGGTAGAAAGCGGGGCCCTCAGGTTCAAAGCCTTTCCTCCGCCGAGAGCCTGTCAGCTCCAATACCAATAGAAAACACAGACAGAAATGCAGACGCAGAGACAGGACAGAGATTACAGAGCCTCCGCTCTCTGTTAGCGTCCTGTACTGCCAAAGTTAAAAAACAAAAAACACTGCCCTCATCATCTCAACACTAGTGAACAGACACAAGGGTTCCTCTGTGAAGAAAACAGTGAATATTTTAACCAATCAATCAATCAATCAATCAATCAATTTTTTTATATAGCGCCAAATCACAACAAACAGTTGCCCCAAGGCACTTTATATTGTAAGGCAAGGCCATACAATAATTATGTAAAACCCCAACGGTCAAAACGACCCCCTGTGAGCAAGCACTTGGCTACAGTGCGAAGGAAAAACTCCTTTTTAACAGGAAGAAACCTCCAGCAGAACCAGGCTCAGGGAGGGGCCGTCTTCTGCTGGGACTGGTTGGGGCTGAGGGAGAGAACCAGGAAAAAGACATGCTGTGGAGGGGAGCAGAGATCGATCACTAATGATTAAATGCAGAGTGGTGCATACAGAGCAAAAAGAGAAAGAAACAGTGCATCATGGGAACCCCCCAGCAGTCTACGTCTATAGCAGCATAACTAAGGGATGGTTCAGGGTCACCTGATCCAGCCCTAACTATAAGCTTTAGCCAAAAGGAAAGTTTTAAGCCTAATCTTAAAAGTAGAGAGGGTGTCTGTGTCTCTGATCTGAATTGGGAGCTGGTTCCACAGGAGAGGAGCCTGAAAGCTGAAGGCTCTGCCTCCCATTCTACTCTTACAAACCCTAGGAACTACAAGTAAGCCTGCAGTCTGAGAGCGAAGCGCTCTATTGGGGTGATATGGTACTACGAGGTCCATAAGATAAGATGGGACCTGATTATTCAAAACCTTATAAGTAAGAAGAAGAATTTTAAATTCTATTCTAGAATTAACAGGAAGCCAATGAAGAGAGGCCAATATGGGTGAGATATGCTCTCTCCTTCTAGTCCCCGTCAGTACTCTAGCTGCAGCATTTTGAATTAACTGAAGGCTTTTTAGGGAACTTTTAGGACAACCTGATAATAATGAATTACAATAGTCCAGCCTAGAGGAAATAAATGCATGAATTAGTTTTTCAGCATCACTCTGAGACAAGACCTTTCTGATTTTAGAGATATTGCGTAAATGCAAAAAAGCAGTCCTACATATTTGTTTAATATGCGCTTTGAATGACATATCCTGATCAAAAATGACTCCAAGATTTCTCACAGTATTACTAGAGGTCAGGGTAATGCCATCCAGAGTAAGGATCTGGTTAGACACCATGTTTCTAAGATTTGTGGGGCCAAGTACAATAACTTCAGTTTTATCTGAGTTTAAAAGCAGGAAATTAGAGGTCAACCATGTCTTTATGTCTGTAAGACAATCCTGCAGTTTAGCTAATTGGTGTGTGTCCTCTGGCTTCATGGATAGATAAAGCTGGGTATCATCTGCGTAACAATGAAAATTTAAGCAATACCGTCTAATAATACTGCCTAAGGGAAGCATGTATAAAGTGAATAAAATTGGTCCTAGCACAGAACCTTGTGGAACGCCATAATTAACTTTAGTCTGTGAAGAAGATTCCCCATTTACATGAACAAATTGTAATCTATTAGACAAATATGATTCAAACCACTGCAGCGCAGTGCCTTTAATACCTATGGCATGCTCTAATCTCTGTAATAAAATTTTATGGTCAGCAGTATCAAAAGCAGCACTGAGGTCTAACAGAACAAGCACAGAGATGAGTCCACTGTCCGAGGCCATAAGAAGATCATTTGTAACCTTCACTAATGCTGTTTCTGTACTATGATGAATTCTAAAACCTGACTGAAACTCTTCAAATAGACCATTCCTCTGCAGATGATCAGTTAGCTGTTTTACAACTACCCTTTCAAGAATTTTTGAGAGAAAAGGAAGGTTGGAGATTGGCCTATAATTAGCTAAGATAGCTGGGTCAAGTGATGGCTTTTTAAGTAATGGTTTAATTACTGCCACCTTAAAAGCCTGTGGTACATAGCCAACTAACAAAGATAGATTGATCATATTTAAGATCGAAGCATTAAATAATGGTAGGGCTTCCTTGAGCAGCCTGGTAGGAATGGGGTCTAATAAACATGTTGATGGTTTGGATGAAGTAACTAATGAAAATAACTCAGACAGAACAATCGGAGAGAAAGAGTCTAACCAAATACCGGCATCACTGAAAGCAGCCAAAGATAACGATACGTCTTTGGGATGGTTATGAGTAATTTTTTCTCTAATAGTTAAAATTTTGTTAGCAAAGAAAGTCATGAAGTCATTACTAGTTAAAGTTAATGGAATACTCAGCTCAATAGAGCTCTGACTCGTCAGCCTGTCTACCGTGCTGAAAAGAAACCTGGGGTTGTTCTTATTTTCTTCAATTAGTGATGAGTAGAAAGATGTCCTAGCTTTACGGAGGGCTTTTTTATAGAGCAACAGACTCTTTTTCCAGGCTAAGTGAAGATCTTCTAAATTAGTGAGACGCCATTTCCTCTCCAACTTACGGGTTATCTGCTTTAAGCTACGAGTTTGTGAGTTATACCACGGAGTCAGGCACTTCTGATTTAAAGCTCTCTTTTTTAGAGGAGATACAGCATCCAAAGTTGTCTTCAATGAGGATGTAAAACTATTGACGAGATACTCTATCTCACTTACAGAGTTTAGGTAGCTACTCTGCACTGTGTTGGTATATGGCATTAGAGAACATAAAGAAGAAATCATATCCTTAAACCTAGTTACAGCGCTTTCTGAAAGACTTCTAGTGTAATGAAACTTATTCCCCATTGCTGGGTAGTCCATCAGAGTAAATGTAAATGTTATTAAGAAATGATCAGACAGAAGGGAGTTTTCAGGGAATACTGTTAAGTCTTCTATTTCCATACCATAAGTCAGAACAAGATCTAAGATATGATTAAAGTGGTGGGTGGACTCATTTACTTTTTGAGCAAAGCCAATATAGTCTAATAATAGATTAAATGCAGTGTTGAGGCTGTCATTCTCAGCATCTGTGTGGATGTTAAAATCGCCCACTATAATTATCTTATCTGAGCTAAGCACTAAGTCAGACAAAAGGTCTGAAAATTCACAGAGAAACTCACAGTAATGACCAGGTGGACGATAGATAATAACAATTACAACTGGTTTTTGGGACTTCCAATTTGGATGGACAAGACTAAGAGTCAAGCTTTCAAATGAATTAAAGCTCTGTCTGGGTTTTTGATTAATTAATAAGCTGGAATGGAAGATTGCTGCTAATCCTCTGCCCCGGCCCGTGCTACGAGCATTCTGACAGTTAGTGTGACTTGGGGGTGTTGACTCATTTAAACTAACATATTCATCCTGCTGTAACCAGGTTTCTGTAAGGCAGAATAAATCAATATGTTGATCAATTATTATATCATTTACCAACAGGGACTTAGAAGAGAGAGACCTAATGTTTAATAGACCACATTTAACTGTTTTAGTCTGTGGTGCAGTTGAAGGTGCTATATTATTTTTTCTTTTTGAATTTTTATGCTTAAATAGATTTTTGCTGGTTATTGGTAGTCTGGGAGCAGGCACCGTCTCTACGGGGATGGGGTAATGAGGGGATGGCAGGGGGAGAGAAGCTGCAGAGAGGTGTGTAAGACTACAACTCTGCTTCCTGGTCCCAACCCTGGATAGTCACGGTTTGGAGGATTTAAGAAAATTGTCCAGATTTCTAGAAATGAGAGCTGCTCCATCCAAAGTGGGATGGATGCCGTCTCTCCTAACAAGACCAGGTTTTCCCCAGAAGCTTTGCCAATTATCTATGAAGCCCACCTCATTTTTTGGACACCACTCAGACAGCCAGCAATTCAAGGAGAACATGCGGCTAAACATGTCACTCCCGGTCTGATTGGGGAGGGGCCCAGAGAAAACTACAGAGTCCGACATTGTTTTTGCAAAGTTACACACCGATTTAATGTTAATTTTAGTGACCTCCGATTGGCGTAACCAGGTGTCATTACTGCCGACGTGAATTACAATCTTACCAAATTTACGCTTAGCCTTAGCCAGCAGTTTCAAATTTCCTTCAATGTCGCCTGCTCTGGCCCCGGGTTGGCGGTGTACACGGGGCTTCTGTTTAGGGCTACGCTTCCTCCTCACAGTCACCCAGTCGGCCTGCTTTCCCGGCTGCTCGGGATCTGCCAGGGGGTAACTAATGGCGGCTAAGCTACCTTGGTCCGCACCAACTACAGGGGCCTGGCTAGCTGTAGAATTTTCCACGGTGCGGAGCCGAGTCTCCAATTCGCCCAGCCTGGCCTCCAAAGCTACGAATAAGCTACACTTATTACAAGTACCGTTACTGCTAAAGGAGGCCGAGGAATAACTAAACATTTCACACCCAGAGCAGAAAAGTGCGGGAGAGACAGGAGAAGCCGCCATGCTAAATCGGCTAAGAGCTAGTAGCTACGCTAAGCTAGCGGATTCCTAAAAACACGCAAAGTGAATAATGTGTAAATAATTTAGAGGTGATTCAGCAGAAGGAGTGCTTTAGTTAAGGCACGTAAAGATTACACTGGGAAACAAATCGTAATCTAGATAACTAGATCAATCTAACTGCGCAGATTAAACAGCTAACAGATACAGAAAAACACAGCTGTGCTCCGGAACAGGAAGTGATACAATACCGCAGTGAGAGCCAACCACCAGTAGAGGCAAGCAAGGTCACAGGACATGCAACTCCTCCCAAAACCAACCAGGCACCAAACCAAACCATTAACATTTTGTGATATGTACGATGTAGTCACACTGGTTTGTTTTCACCACCATCTGTTTATTTGTGTTGCAACTACAGAAAACTGAATGAAATGAGTTTAATAATGCTTGGTGGAGGAGGGATTATAACATAATGAAGAACCCATTAAATTTCACTGCATATGCAGTTGGAAGAATGGATCCATCCAATGTTTTTTTTTTTTTTTTGTATTATTTTATTTTACTTTTTATTTATATATTTTATATTTATTTATATATAGTTTAACAATTACACAAATTACAAAGGTACAAAGGTATATAAGGAAAAACATAAAATAAATAAATAATATAATGAAGGCAAAAAAAAAGAGAAAAAATCAGCCAGTGATTCTTTTATTTCCTTATTAAATAATAACGAATAAGCAATAATTAAAAATCTACCTGCAGTTATTAGGCAGTCTGACATGGTGGGGACTTTTAAATCAAAACTGAAGACCCACTTTTTTAGACTGTCTTATCATTAATCTATTCTGTTTTTATGTTTGCCTATGTTTGCCTTGTAATTTCTTTTTATTCTACTGTGTTTTACCTTTTTATTGTGCCCTTTTGATTTTAAATTACTTGTGTTTTCATAAATTGTGTGCTATGTGAAGCACCTTGGGGCGACTATGTCGTGAGATGGTGCTATATAAATTAATAAATTGAAATTAAATTGAAATTGATCCAATATTAAAGTACAGTTATTACCATCAAAGCTCTCAGTAGGGATCAAAGTCAACAATCAGAATCACTGGATTCAATCATAGCTATGTAAATATACTACATATTCTCACTCCCAACTTGTCACATTTTTATGCTTGGTCCGTGTTTCTTTCCATATGGATGTGATGGGTTAGGTACTGCCATTGCATCATTTTGTGATGATGGGGAGATGTGTTTTTTTTGACAGCTGTGTCATGTCTCTCTGACGGTGAATGGAACTGTCTGCATTACATATAGGCAGCAGGCAAAGAGACACCAGAGAACTCACACTAGCCAGACTACTATGAAAGGCACCAAACCACTCCAAATGCTGGTGCAGACCAGTCTGTAAATGCAAGATATACGACAAAGACACTCATCTCTGACCACATACAGGGACCCAAGCCCTGACAAAACTGGTGGCTTTCCAGACCAGGGTTGAGCAATGAGGGCCAAAACAGTGCAGGTTTACCTTGCAACCAGTCACCTCAGCAGGTGGGTTTGCTGATGAGCTTCTCCCCTGAACATAAACACCTGAACATCAATGAAATCACCTGCTGAGGTGACTGGTAGCAAGGAAAACCTTCACTGCCTTGGCCCTTCTTTGCACATGAAGGGCCAAGACATGCTACATGATTGCCCACCCCTGTTCTTGACTGTCATGCACACTGCTGAGGAAGGGATTCACTGTCCAAACCCCTTTTCCAGCATGGCTTCCAACACCAACATCACTGGGCAGAAATATTTGTGTTGAAAAGCGAAAAAGCAGTTACAACATTGCACAACACATGTCCCCTCAGTATAAAAATGGAGTGGACTGCATTTCTGTCTCAGTTTTCCATCTGATGCAGATGCTTATATGTCAGCATGGTCCCATGCAAGGTGCTCAACTGCACTGTGCTCAACTGCACTGCGGGAGCAGCTTTGGGATTAAGCACCTTACTTAAGGGACTTCAATATGTTTAACAGGGATTCTCTGGTCACAAGCCCACCCGTCCATCCTCAAGATCATCTCCTACCCTCCAATGAGTCAAAATTTTAGCCCAAGTGAGGTGAATGCACTTAAGCCTAAAGTTATGGCAAGAGGCTGCAACCGTTTGCCATTAAGCCTTCACGTTTTGTAACAATACTCACCCATAAAACACAAAAACTGCATGCCTCTGCCATGTAAAGAATGAAAGTCAGCTAGGTCACATTTAGACCTCTGCCTATCAATCTGAGATGCCCTCTGCAGTGCAGGGAGGTCCTGACATTCACACAATACATGCCCAGGTAGCGGGAGCCCAAAATCTGCCTGAGGGGACAGAAGTCGCAGACAGAGATGGTGACAGCTTAGTGACCAAACCTTGCTACAGCTGGTTGGCTGCATCCTCAGGTTCAGATTTAAAGAGAGGAGATTCAACCACAAGTCCTTTGTGGTAACCAGCTCATGTCTGCCTCGAGGTGCTGTTCTGTAACAGTGGGACTCAAGCTGTCAACGCGTCTGTAATAAACCAGGCGACCTCTCAACTGCTGCGCACTTATCAGTTTTTGGTTTTAGCTTGTTTCCTGCACATCAGTAATCCATTACGTCACTGCTAATCATTCTGCAAACTCTACTGTTGTGGTTTACAAGTCTCAGTGTACCTCTTTATGCCATTAACCTCTCTCTCTCTCTCTCTCTCTCTCTCTCTCTCTCTCTCTCTCTCTCTCTCTCTCTCTCTCTCAGCCTACAAGCAGCTTCATGAGATCTGTCGTAGTTGCTCTTTGCCTGAAGACAAACATAAAATTCTGGTTCCACTTCAATGTACAACTACATTCACACATTTGGAACACACTTTTATCTAAAGCAACTGGGAGTATTGCTTCTCTACCCTTTGGGGACATAGTCTCGTGACTGGAGGGTTATTGGTTCAATTTCCTGACAAGAGAAATAATCTGGGTGATGAAAATGAAAGAACAGCACTTGTCTCAGCTTCATAACCAACATTAAGGTGCCCTTAAGCGTGATCCTTTATGTCCCGTGTGCAGATGAGCTCCTTGCATGACAGCGCTATGACATCTGAGTGTGAATACCTGAATATGAGGCAATGTTTTAAATAAACTCTTGGCAGTAACTGATTCCATGCTTCCAAACATGCATCCCTGCATTTTCTAAGCCCACTTATTCCAATTAAGGGTCATGGAGGGTTGGAGCCTATCCCAGCAGTAAATGGGTGAGGGTGCACCCTGGATAGGTCACCAGTCTATGGGGCTGAGACATATAAACAAACAAGCACATTCACACTCTAGTCACCACCTAACTTGCATTACCTTGGAAGTGGGAGGAAGCCGGATCTGTTTCCAAACATTAAAAAAAAAAGGTAGGAAGAAATATTGCAGCATTGATGACATAAGACCTTTTTTTCCCATCATCTAGATGGAAGTTTGTACACCAAGGCCATCCAAGCACAACAGCACTGTGGGTAAATGTATGATAACATCAGAAGACAGTATGTTGCACAATTCATTTTATTTACATTTCATTTTTAATTTAACTAGGTTAGTCCCATTGAGATCGAGACCTCTATTTGCAAGGGAGACAATTATAAAGATTCCAATTCACCTAACCTGCATGTCTTTAAATGGGGGAGGAAACCAGAGCACTCAGAAGAAACCCATTCAAACACAGGGAGAACATGCAAAGTCCACACAGAAAGGCCACAGGTGGGAATCGAACCCATGACCTTCTTCCTGTGAGACACCAGTACTAACAACTAAGCTACCGTGCTGTAAAGTCTAAAGGCCTTATGCTGTTTCTCCACATACTACATTTGATTTCCGTCTGTGGCCCATTTTATCAGAGATATGTGTCTAGAGGTGACTGACACCACTGAAGGCAATGCTTTTCCACGAGGTCCACAGCAGTACATTTCAGCTTCAGCTTCAGCAATGTGTGCCACAATGCAACAAGTCTATTTTTTTTTCTGGATTTTAGAGCTGAAACGCAACTGAATGGCCAGTCACATAACCATGCCCTGTCATTATTAATATTAACACTACAGTGCACTTACTCATAGTATATACAAAAAATAAAAAGTTTAAAAATTGTGGAAAACATAGCTGTGGCAAAGCACAAAACAGGCTCAAATTCTTGTTAAAATAGCTGCTCTACACTCTCTTTTAATCCAAAAACATCTGTAATTTTAGTTCTCTGTGCAGACAATCCATGATGCATTCAATAAAGTCCATTTGGCATCACCCTTGCTTTCACTTAGGGTCGCCGCAGCGCTCTCTCTCTCTCTCTCTCTCTCTCTCTCTCTCTCTCTTTTGCTTGTCCCCCAATTCCCCACACACCAATTCTGTGTAAGTCAGACTAACACATAATAAATTATATAAAAATTCACCTCTGCTTTCATGACTAAAGACACGTCATTCGCACCAAAAGCGCACCTACACCGACTAATAAGACATGAGTACACTCATTCATAAAGAAGACAAGAAAAAAAGATGGGGTTTTGAGAACAACTTCAAAGCTATAAAGCGAGCCTCCTGAGATAAAGATGATGCTGCACCGTGTCTGCACACGGTACACGACCCTGCTGTCATCACTCACAGGAACACCCTCCTTCATCCAGGTTTGCATCTTGTTTTTTCTTAATTTATGTTCCACATGTTAAGTGTGCAAAAACCTCCAGGGTGCAATTTTAGCAGCGGCAAACTATCAACAAATCTTTGCATCTCCCCTGGCACAGTGCTTAGTAGGAGCGATAAAAGCTTTTTGAGAGGAACAGACTGGAACAACGGTGGAGACGATACTCTAAACGGCTTCCTGTTGCGCTGCTGCGCAAGACTGAGCACTGCTTCAGAGGGGGGAGAGAGAGAGAGAGAGAGAGGTGTTTCATATCATGGGCACACAGAGCTAAGTAAAGGATACGCAGAGTGAATAAAAGTGAAAGAGACACTTAAACAGTTTATTGACTGTGCCGAAAACGAGTTTGTTTGTGAAGTCAGAGCGGTGAAGAGATGCAGTTGGCCTACAGAGGCTCGTCTTTTCTCTTCTGCTCTTGTATCCACCAGTTCGCGTTGTCACTTATTAGCGCCGTACCCAAGGGAGCTCAAGTGGGTGTTGTTGCAATGTCTCAGGGGTAAATAATACTTCAGAGATACTTTGAAATTCCAGTATAATACTGTGTTGTTGTTGAGGCTTCAGTCTCAAAGAATAACCCACATCCATTATTTCAGTCACTACGAATTCATTGTGTTGTGTTTGCAGCTTTCACATTGATCTTAAGACGGTGAGATTAAAAGGCAAACTTAGCTGTGTAGTAGAAGTTGTTCAAAGATAATAATTTCAATGACCTAAGGAATTTGTATTCACTGTATTTGATTTTTTTTTTTTTATTCCTGTGTGCCAGCAGTACTGCAGGGTATTGTAATCACTTGTGTATGTGTCTGTCTGTGTATGAAATAGCTCATAAATGAGTCAGCAAGTTTTCATCAATCTTGGCTGCAATATCTCATTCACACCTACAGACAGTTTAAAGTTTGCATGTGTTTGGAAGGAAACTAGAGCACTCTGAACCCAATCAGAAAAGGATTGGATCCGATTTGCAGCCAAGACCTTTTTGCTGTGAGACACTGATGAGACACTGTGCTGCCTCAAAATAATCCAAACTGAGCTAAACTTTTGACCACATTACACCTTCATTGATCCAGTCTTTCTGAGATCGGACCTTAAGGCACTGGCACCTCCCTACCTGGCCTACCTGGTTGAGCCCTATGTACCGGCTTGGGCCCTGCGTTCACAGGTTGCAGGTCTGCTGTGTGTCCCTAGGGTGAATATAAAGTCGACAGGTTACAGAGCATTTTCTTACCATGCCCCAGCTCTGTGGAATGATCTGCCCATGCAGATCCGTCAGTCAGACTCTGTGGAGACTTTTAAATCTAACTGAAGACACATTTTTTTTTTTTCCGTTTATCACTAGTATGTTACTGGGTGTCTTTTTTATTCTTTTTACTTATTTATGCTTATTTATGCTTATTTATGCAGCAGCAATTAAATATTGCACAAATGTTCATAAATTGAAGAAAATGTGTAAGGGCAAAATAATGAGACCACAGAACATATAAGAACAATGTACTGTTTAAATGTAAGACAATCGTGTTACTGGTAATGATCTGGGAAAGCGTCTGTGTTGGAATTGAGGTAACAAATGGGTTTCTTTTTCTCTGTTAAATATTTAATTCCTGTTATGAAAAGCAGAGAATACAAGAATTGTTGTTGTTCTTTTCCTTTTTGTTCACAAACCATGCCCATGGAAGTAAACAAGGAATTAACAACATTACATGCACTCACATCATGAAGACAGCAGCCAGCCACACGGAGTGTCCACGCGTCTAGCTGTCTCTGGCCATGGGGCCAGTCATCTCACGTGGGGCCAGTCAAGGAACTGCCACTTGTTCTACTTGTGTGTATGTAGGCTTCATTTGGAACCATCAAAGCTTACTATTTGTATATATATATACACACACACACACACATATATATATATATATATATATATATATATATATATATATATATATATCATGACAAGCTCAATTTATCCCCTTAAAAAGACCATTACACCATTCCTTGTTAATTTCATCAATGTAATTTTGGTTTGAATGGATTCAGCATGCAGTAAAATTTAGAAAATGTCATCTTATATGTGTTTGTATGACATATAGTAATAATTTGTAGGTATTCCACATAACACGATTGAAGCCGGCAAACACATGAAAGAGTAATTGCATGCCATTCATGAAAAATCAGAGCTGCCTCAAAAGCCTTGTCAACCTGTCGCCACAACCATTTGCACACACAAGTGGCTGAAAGACAGTGAATGCCCTGCGTGTGCTCATTCGATCTCCCTCTCGGCAGGTGTTGGCCAAATTCCGGTTGCCACACATGAAAATCTAACACCACTCTCTGGGCACTTAGAAGAGGTGGGGCTATTCGCGCTCCTGGTACGACAGTAGACAGCAGGCGACCACATTTGACCTGTCTGTGAAAAGTGTCTAATTGCAACACGAGTGTGGCGTCACCTAACAACACATGGGTGCAACTGTGCCGAACCCCCCCCCGCCCCCACACACACACACACACAGACAAATGGCATGTGGAGTGTGTCGTCATTGTTGTCCACCCCCAACACAAATGGCTTGAGGAGTGTGTTGTCTCCCCCCCCACAACACACACACACACACACACACACCATGAATCCAACATTGTCAGCTGTGGCTGGGGGTCCCGGAGTCCAGTTGCTGTCCAGCACAGTGCGCTGCTGGACCAGCTGACTGCTGTGGACTGCAACCCAGCTAGAGAACACGCAGTGCACATGTGTGGGTGGGCGCTCATGCCCTCATGAGGACCGGCCAGCGTCTGAGTGTAAATTGTAGTGTACATGACAGACACAAAGAGTGGAAATTAAATAAAACAAATAAGGGTGAAGGTGTGAACTCATTCTTGTGTGATCGCATTGCTCATATACTTTGCTGTGGACATATTGCACATGTCAGCTGACCATCGACTGACAGCTGGACGTGACCATGCACACAAGGTGTTACATTACAACACAGACATCAGACAGATGCAGGACAAATCCATAATAATACATACATGACATTAAAATCACAGAACAAAGCAACAGACAGTGAGCCTTTTTTTCTGTGAGCTGCGGAGGTCTGCTGACAGAGGTGGGCGTGTCCCCCTGTGATGTGCAGCTGTTCCAATATCTGTGCTCGCAAGTCACAGCTGGGGAACACCTGTAGTGACTTGTAGGATATGACCTCACATAACTGTACTGTGAAGCACGGACGTTAGCTAGCTGTCCTCACATGGGAATAAATTAAACCACATATTGCTTCATCTGACAGGCGTGTCAGCACACCGCTATGCTGGTGAATTTTGTGCCATGCAGGAAATCACCCCAAAGGGGCGCCCCTGTGAGGCGCATGTCACTGAGGGATTTCCCCAGATTGTAATAATTAAAACACAGATCACATTTGCAGCGGATCACTGCTGATGTGTTCACAACGTGAAAGCCCAGTTCTTCACGACACGGGAGCCGACTCTTCATTACACGGGAGCTGGCCGGCTCTTCATGAGACAAGCGCATCAGGTAATTCATGTAAGACATAAAAGGGAGGACAGTAATCCACATCATTTCATTACTTCCTGGTGTAGATGTAGGCGGAGGCTAAATTCGCTCTTTATAACAGGAATTAAGTATTCTAAATTGTGGTGTTTATTAATATTTTGCTCCCCTGCTGTGTGCATGACTTTCCATGTGCTCGCATTGTATTTATGCATGCGACACAAGCGTGCACGATACCATCGCTGCAGTATGTGCATGCCTGTCCGACTGTGTGCCCCACCCGACAACAGGTAGAATGTTTCGCAGTTCTCATTTTGTTTTTGGTTTGCGGATTTTATTCCGGTTTCTGCATCTTTCGTGTTGGCCCTTAGATTTTGCTATTCATTAGACTCAGGAGAAAAACATAGCTTGGAATTTTATATATATATATATATATATATATATATATATATATATATATATATATATATATGCACACGAGGTCTGTGAGAAAAGTATCCGACCTTTTTATTTTATGCAAAAAATATATAGATTTGATTCATATGTTTTTACGTCAGCTAAGCTTGAACCTTCGTGCGCATGTGTGAGTTTTTTCACACCTGTCAGTTGTGTCATTCGCCTGTGGGCAGGCTTTGAGTGAGCACTGGTCCACCCCTCTCGTCATTTTTTCATTGCAAGGAAATGGCGTAATGATTTGGGCTTTGTTCCATCAGAATTTTTTCAGAAACTGTTAGAGACAGGCAGCTGGAAACCATTCGGAAAATTCACATGGCTTTCGGTGAAAATTTTAATGGGCTTCAGAGAGATTAGGGAGTGTTACTACCGCATTAAGGACGGCCCACAATGGCACACGGCGCACCGCACGGCGTTTTGGAGTGTCAGAGGACAAGTTGGGACATGCCTATCTCGGCTTTCAGTGGCTTACCAGTCGAGTGAGTATAAGAGAAATTGTGGAAAGCTGGGCACTCCAAAACGGAGCTGTTCTTTGTCTCACTCCATCAGCGAATCCTTCATGATGCACGAAGCCTCCGTGAAATCTGCCAGAAAATGGCTGATGTCCAGCTCTTGTGATAACCAGAGAAATTGCACACGATGGTCCCGGAGTCATACAACGATCCGTTTAGAAATGAAATGGTCGTTTCTGCCTGACGATCACGGCTCGGAGCACGGCGCGCCATGCGCCATTGTGGGCCATCCTTAAAGCGGTAGTAACACTCCTTAATCTCTGTGAAGCCCATTAAAATTTTCACCAAAAGCCATGTGAATTTTCCGAATGGTTTCCAGCTGCCTGTCTCTAACAGTTTCTGAAAAAATTCTGATGGAACAAAGCCCAAATCATTCCGCCATTTCCTCGCAATGAAAAAATGACGAGAGGGGTGGACCAATGTTCACTCAAAGCCTGCCCACAGGCGAATGACGCAACCGACAGGCGTGAAAAAACTCACGCATGCGCACGAAGGTTCAAGCTTGGCTGACGTGGAAACATATGAATCAAATCCATATATTTTTTGCATAAAATAAAAACGTTGGATACTTTTCTCACAGACCTCGTATATATATATTATTACTACATATCAAGCAATGTCTAAAATCTGGTGCTTTTACAAAAAACACATAGTTGTAATGATATTTTACACAATATCTGCCCTGCTAAGATCTTCAAATGACTATCCTACTCATATAGTACAGTGACTAAAATCCAGTGTGGTCCAAAGCGTGAGTGTTATGATTGGTCCCTAACTGTGACTGCTGTGCAGCAGAGTCTCTGACTTCTTCCTAGTGAATTCTCACATTCATTTGGGATGTCTCACACTCTTAACTGGTAACGTAGGCCTTGGTAAGCCTTGAACAAGAATCCTTGACGGCGCCTCACCCGGTTTTCCTTATTAGCACAGAAACCAATATAGGATCATAAAGGCTCAATAAGTGTGAAATCCCTGAGGGGAGATAAAAAGGATAGATGGCACTTGGGTTTATCTGCAACCTACTTGGATTGGTGTGCTTTTGTCACTGTCTTCACTTGCAGGTGTAAAAAATATAGCTGTCACAAAGTTGCAGCATATATCTGGTTAAGGAGAACACAGTATGTGCAGACTGAAGAAGAAGCTAAGAAAATGTGAGTGTAACTTTAATCACATGCAGTCCTGTAACTCTGAGATGGAGGAACGATAATCAGAAACAGAACCTTTCTGTCAGGAGCCAACGCATGCTCTGGTTTTCATTAAAATGCTGGCCATTACTTCTTACATCTCAGTGTGCATTTTAATAGTTAATAGACTGCCCATCCATCTCAGCTACTGTAAGCTGTGGGTTGGAGGATGAAGGCAGCTGGTGGAGCTCCTCTAAACTTTCTCCTGCAGATCAGAAAAAGTGGATTTGCTTTTTTGCAGTATTCAGGATGTATTTAGAAACTCTATAACCCTATATTGTTCTCTGGGTTTGAAGTTAAAGTGGCACCATTTTTGATAAACCCATTGACTGGGCAGTAAAACGGTTTCAGTGGACATACGGTTCTTTGCCCGGTGGTGTAGCTGACCTCTGCAATCACTGTTGCTGGGAGATAAAACCTGTGAGAAAAGACATTAGCAAAGCAGAAGAAGTTTCAACTAAACCAGGCTAGGATCCTTGGTGGAATTATCATCTCTTGCACAGATCACATAGAGACCTTAGTATGAGCAGTACAACCTCTTTGAAAGAAACTATGAAATATTAAGAGGACTTGGGTACCTCACTTGGCTTACTGCATACATGAGTCAGGCCACATGTAACATTCATCCACTTTTTCTCTTTTAAGCACTCTTTTTCACTTATTTCACTCTGTGCCACTCATTCAAACTCAAACAGGAGCTTCGGGTAAAACCCATATGTCTGCTAAAGGTAATCTACCCAGAAACAGGTGTCAAGATCCATTTTCTAAACTTAGTCCACTTTGTCCATTTAAGGGTCCCTGGGGGTTATCCCAGCCGTCATTAAACCTTATCCACCCAATTAGGAAGCACTGCCTCTGTTTTGTCGTTCTTTCTTTTTTAACAGGAATAAACCTCAAGCAGACAGGACTCAATGGGGTGACCATCATACAAACAAAATAAAACAAAAGCACAACAAAGAACATGTCAGAGCATGCAGTGACACATGTTGCTGTTAAACAACCACATCCACTGTTGTCAATGTGCAGTGGTTGAAAAGACAACCCATAAGTAGAGCAGAATCTCAGTGGCATGTACTGCAATTAGTTCATCTGCGATGCCAAATCAGTCATTAAATTGAGACATTCCCCAGTTTCCCCCTCGGTCATGCAGGTAGCTCATTAAGATAAGGCTACCAATATGCAGACATGGGTCTGGTTCCCATTCACACTACTGATGTTTTTTGATAAAACACTTCATCTGCAAAGTCACAGTTTGCCCAGCTATAAATTGGTGCTGGCTTTGGCTTGGAAGCAAAGTGCAGTGCACTAGGGACCAATCTAGGGATAGTTATAGAGCCATTCATTTCATGCTATGGAATCTGGAAATAAGCACAGGCATCAACAATTCTCAGTAGGGTTGAGCCTCATTTCAGACGAGTATCCAGTACGAATAAAGCATTTTTGACGAGCACGAGCTTGATCCGAATAAAACTCATCAATATCTGTGCTCGTGCTGAAGGAAAATTCTCATTGGCTAACTGACTGTCTTCACACTCTGTGATTGGCCAGTCACACAGAGTGCCTGCCCCTCCTTACACAGACACGTCTCACTGCAGCTTCTCACACACACACACACACACACACACACACACACACACACACACACACACACACACACACACACACACACACACACACACACACACACACACACACACAGGATCTCTCTCTGTGCTTGTCTTGGCTACCTCACGTTTTCTTCAGCTCGCCTCTTTTAAGATACTTGAACTTGTTTCGTATCATCCGTGGTGCATTTGACAAGACAGAGCTGAAAACGGCTCGTGTCACGTCGGTCACTGCCTCCGGTCGTGCTTATTTATTAATTAATTTATGTATTTTTTAACCATTTGTTTACTCTTTGTTTTGTTGGTGATTTAACGTAAATTGGAAAACTTTGCTCCTACTGAATGTGGTGCTTTTGAGAAGAATACAGTAAACAAGGCTGACATATTATTTCCCTGTGTGCCATCACTGGATGTTTGCATGAATCACCAAGTTCACACAGATCATTAAAAAGTAAACAGTCTTACAGACCACTTACACACATACACACGTAGCTGAATACACAAAGTAGCCGATATTAATATTTTTATTGAATATGGCTACATGCAATATCTGACACTTTCTCACTGCAGTTCATAAAAATAAACTGGTCAGTCGAACAACCTCTCTCTCTCCCTCTCACACAGTCACACACAGACAGTCATGCACACACAAACACACACCTTTACCCTCTGGGGTTGACGCTGTCATATACGACAGCTAAGACCAAGCTTTACTAAGTTATAAATAACTTTTGAATGATATGAGATAGAAACTTACTTTTTTTTTGCTGAAAATTTAACTCCGCGGACATTCAAGCCAGCCATCGGCCACCTTTGTACTCCTCACAGAAGCTGCGTGATGACGTGCGCAATGTGAGTGTCCAATCGGAATTGGTTCATCGTCACATGGTTTTCCAATCGTAAGGCAGATTTCCCTCACGTGAAAAGCCAAAGATCATTTTCAGGAGTGATATGTTACTAGTTGGCCCGTTTGAATAGCCCCTGGGTGCTCCAATGAGTACATACTATTAGTACATACTCAGTGCGCCCTGCGCCATTACGCACAGCGATCAGTGAAACAGGAGCACACGGAAAGCCTCTGATGACAATCTCATGTGCTCAAACAAAGAGTGTGTAACTATCAGGATTGCTCCACTAGTTTGCATGTGAATGTTACTGGATAACTCTGTTACTTTCTCTGTGTAAAGCACTGTTTACCATATCAGTGGACAACAAAACGCATAGACCATTTTGTATATACTTTTCAAAATGTGCATTTGTGTTTATTGTTTGAACCTTTTTGTTGCACAGTCTTTCACACAAGACCTCAAATTACCTTTATAAAGTGTCAAAACAGTTGTTTATTATAGTTTGCTGTGTGTTTTGAATAAATGTGTGTGTAAAATTATTTTTCACTATATTTTTCCTTGCCTATTTTTGATTGTAAACCTTTATTACACTTATAAAACACACACACACACACACACACACACAAAAAAATAAAAAAAATAAAATATATATATATATATATATATATATATATATATATATATATATATATATATATATATATATATATATATATATATATATATATTCTGAAAGCACAGGTTGTCCTGAACAAAAAGAGACATAAAACCTGATTGTGGGATGCAGGGAGAGCTGTTAACAGCAATAATAAAACATTTATGCCAGCCGAGTGAACTGTCCAAAAAATGCCCTCGGACCCCAGAGGGTTAATCAGTATTGTTTAACTTTGTGTGGGAAAAAAAAGGCAAGAATGTTAGGTCATAAATATAAATAAATAATTGAAAAAAAATCACAGTTTGATCATAAAATTTTAAAAAAGATAGTTGTGTTGAGTATGCCAACTCTTGTTCATGCATAGATTAGTAGTTTATATAATTTCCTACGACACTGAATGTCAGTTCTCAGCTTGTTCCGTTATTCATTCATACACTTAAGAATATTCATGTTCTGAGTTCATAAAAAAACGTGTTCTGTAAAATAGTTCCTTTAATATTGTGATCAAAAACATTGAATCTCAATTCTGAGGCTGTTCTGTAAATATTCCTTCATACACTGAAGAATACGTATTCATGTTCTGAGTTCATTAAAAAAACTTGTTCTGCAAATAGTTCTCTTACTTTTGTGATCAAAAACATTTGAATCTCAATTTTGAGGCTGTTCTGTAAATAGTTTTCAAATAAACAATAAACATAGCAACTTCTGATCAATCCATATCAATTTCTTAAAATAATGTACTGGTTTAAGCCCGAGCCATTTTGGGTTAAACTACACCCACTTTCAGTTTAGGCCCCGCCCACTACGAGTATAGATATGGATACAGATTATTTAGATGGTTGAACAGATACAGATACAGATAGTGGTGTACTCACTCATCCCTAATTCTCAGGCCCTACACTGGACATAACTGGAACATTTTATACCTATGCTCAGTTGGGACTGCATTTATATAGCATGTTTCCATCTATATCAGAAGCTCAAAGCACTTTGCAGAAATGCCTCACATTCTCACACACACACACACACACACACACACACACACACACACTGATGTCAAGGTGCTGACATGCAGGTTACTCACTACACACTCTGAGCAATTTAGGGATTAAGGACCTTGTCCAACCCTTACCAAAAAGTAGTATATGCAAGTATGTTTCAAGTATACTTCTAGTTTACTTTTTATATACTTATCAGTTCTATTTTTTGGTAAGGGAAGGGTCCTTAGTGATTTTTCCAGCCAGACAGGGGTTTGAACTGAGGACTCTCTGGTCTCAAGCCCACTCCTTAACCACTAGACCATCACCTCTTTGTTCTAGTATACAGTCCTGGTTAGAATTATTCACATTTTTCTAGGTAAATAATTTTACCTTCAAGTAACCAAGCTGCTGTATATTAGTGACTGAAATAATGAACTGGAGGCATTTATTACCAAATTTATAATTTTACAAAGGAATGTTTTTTCTTAAAAGCTGTATTTGTGCTTATAGTGCTTAAACTGCTTCCTTCAGTTATGATATATATTTTAAAATGTTCTAACATAATTAATGATTGGTTTCAACCATTTTTGCACACAGACTGACAGACTAGAAGTTGTAACAATATGCTTCATTACGCCTGGTAGATTCCTAATGATGTCCTGCTCAAGATGCCGACCTACAGGAGGATGATTGATTTCGTTCCAATATTGTTCCATTTTTGTCTGTGCATGGTCTGTCAATCCTGTCCTGATCAGGAGGGCCATTGTTTCCTACATACTGATGACCTGGTAGGCCTAATGGGGGCAATTATTGGCCTCTGCTTCTTTCGAAGGCTTGTCTACATGGTCATCCATGAGTTCTGGCTCTGCCACCAGTCCCTGCAGGGCCTCTGCCTACTCTGACTGATCACCTCACTTTGGGCATGAAATATCTGCATCAAGGCTTCTGCAGCGGTAAATCATATGATTCTAGGTCTGTTAGCTATGTTTCACTGCAAAATATTACAATACAGTGATCAGAAGTGAAAAATTACAATAAAATCACAGTCTAAAATGTTAAAAAAGCACAGATCCTTCTGGGGTCAAAAATTACCCCACACCAAAAGAATTAGCCACACCAACTGAGCTATAAAATGCTATGAAAAGGTGTCAGAGAAGTAGGTTGACAAATTCGTAGAAGAAAACATTTTTCCTATTAAAGATACAACTACTTGTGAAAATATATGGTCGGTTTCATAAAGTACCCCACTTGAAGGTTAAAATATGTTCAGAAATATATCCAAAGAAACGATTTTGTATAATAATAGTATTTAATAAAGTGACCAACATTACTGAGAGAAAAAGCTTTCACAAAATAAATAAATAAACAAACACAGGCATAAAATATATGGTCGGTTTCATAAAGTACCCCACTTGAAGGTTAAAATATGTTCAGAAATATATCCAAAGAAACTATTTTGTATAATAATAGTATTTAATAAAGTGACCAATATTACTGAGAGAAAAAGCTTTCACTAAATAAATAAATAAACAAACACAGGCATAAAATATATGGTCGGTTTCATAAAGTACCCCACTTGAAGGTTAAAATATGTTCAGAAATATATCCAAAGAAACTATTTTGTATAATAATAGTATTTAATAAAGTGACCAATATTACTGAGAGAAAAAGCTTTCACTAAATAAATAAATAAACAAACACAGGCATAAAATATATGCATGAGCATTCATTGCAAACTTTGATGAAATTAGAGAAAATAATCAGTTTCACTAACACTTTCTGTGGAATGTTTGTTTGTTGCATCATCAGTTATACAAGGGTATTACCAAAAGAAAACAGCTCAAACTAAGGCATAACTCTCTCAAGTGCTGGCTGGTAAACAGCAGCTGAAATTTGCTTTTTTTAAAGAAATGTTTTCGATGTTCTACTCTACAATGAAGCTGTGATTATTGCTGCAGCAGACAAAAGCTGCACGGTATCCAGGCTTACTAATCACATGCAGAGAAACCTATAAGTCTTTCAGAGATTACGTGGGTCTCTTGCAGACTTTCCTCCATCGCAATAAAAAACCCACACAAACATTATGCTATAATTTGTAAATGTCAATAGCGACTAATAATACATTTTGTCATTATTTATGTGTGAGAATTCTTTTAAACTACACTGCTGTTTTATAATGAAAGTTAAAAATGGTGTGCAGAAAACTATTAAACAGAATTGTAATTTCAGAATGAACATCAATTGCCTCCAAAAGGTGAAATGGCACCATAGAAGACTGGAAATAATTTAAACTATTACTATTGCATCTTACAATATTTGATGATTTGATTTCTTTTATTTAATATGTTTTAAAATATATGTAATATATGTCGCAAAAATTAACAATATAAGTTGCAGAAAAACAGAAGGAAAAACATAAGAAATATTCAGCAACATAAACTGACATTGCATTTTCTGTCTGATGAGTAGTAGGAAGAATCCATGTGCTTATCTACTCCTGCCCCTGTTTTATAGTAAATCATCAATGATCAAACAGTTACATTATCCACTCACTCCCCGTGCATTCATCCCCCACTAAATCACTGTAATCCTCTTCTAACTTAATCATTATCATTTATGATTATCATTAATATGATTTACATATCCCTTCTTCATTTCTATACCTTTCCAAAATAATGTCTTTGTAGATCTTCTTAAACTCTCTGAAATTCTTACTTGGTTGCTTTTTTCTCGATTTCACAAGATCACCCCACAAATTGATATGTACATTTAAGATTGCTGACAGAACATTGATATTTCAAATGAAATGTCTCTCTTAAGTTATAACCCCCCCTCTGTGTATGAACACTCTGTTTTGGTATACTGCCATGTTGTTCGTATTTTTTAATGTTTTAAATTAATATATTATAATTTATGGGCAGCATGGTGGCTTAGTGGTTAGCACTATTGCCTCACAGCAAGAAGGCCGTGCGATCGCTTCCCGCCTAATCCTTTCTGTTTGGAGTTTGCATGGGTTCACTCCAGGCGCTCTGGCATCCTCTCACTTCCAAAGATGCTCAGTTTAGGTGAAATTAAAACCTTAAATTGATCGTAGGTGTGTGTGCAAGTGTGAATGTGCATGTCTATGTGTTTCCCTGCAATAGACTGGCATCCTGTCCAGGGTGTACCCATCCTCTGGCCCTATGACTGCTGGGATAGACTCCCAACCCATGTCTTTTGATTTGAGCAAGCAGGAGTCTAGTGAAAGAAGGGTCTTTATTGTCATTATACATACAACAAAATATGTTCTCTGCATTTAACCCTTCCTAATTATGGTTAGACACAATCCAACCACTAGGAGTAGTGAGCAGCCACATCTCAATGCCTGGGGATCAACTCCAGTTGTAGAGAGACTGCCTTGGTCAGGGCCAGAGACAGGAACATACCTCAATGAGCATGTTTGAATGAATATAATAAGATATTCCTATTTTTAACAGCATATGCATGCTGTCTGTGGTGGGGAAATTAATGAAAATAAGAATCTCTATTTGTATGCATTGAGAGTAAAATTAAAACTATCGTAATTGTTATTTTTTTACATGTCTGTGTTACACAGATATTGTTGAAACATGCAAAGCCGGACTTTCATTTACTAATATAAACATATTGTTCCATATAATCTTTGTTTAATTTCCATTTGACTGCTGTTGGTTAAGTCTCATTACTAATATCATAAAACACTGTATCTACAAACAAAATTAAATCACAATAAAAATACCCACAGTACCGGTTCATTTGTGCACACAAGCTGACAATGGAGATTGACTAAGTTTGTGTTAGCCACCAAGGCTAAGTGTCACAGCAGACACAGGCAGCCATGTTAAACATCTGTGAGGGCCCTCAGCTCCCGTCAGTGGTCATGTGGCATTCCATGGAAATTGCATACAGTAATATTCTGTCAGTCATTACATTGGGTAATGACTGACAGAATAAGATTGTGGTTACAAGTGGCAGAAATGAGATTCCTCCATTGGGTATCTGGGCTTACACTCCTGGACAGTGAGAAGCTCAACTGTCTGGGAGAGACTCAGAGTAGAGCCACTGCTTCTTCACATCGAAAGGAGCCAGTTGAGATGGTTCAGGAATCTGGTGAAGATGTGCTTTGATCAGCTCCCTAGGGAGGTCTTTCAGCCACATCCAACTGGGAGTGGAGGAGGTCATGGGGAAGACACAGGACATGCTAGAGGGATAATATTTCCCAGCTTGGGAACACCTTGGCATCCCCTGAGAAGAGTTACAGGACTTGGCCAAGGAAAATACCCCATCACACATGGACCAATTGAGGCCGAATTGCGTCGGAATGACACATCTGGCCACAATCGGGAAATATTGGGGTGTGGTCAGAAGACCAATGGACGGCAGTCTGTGAGCATCTACATATTTGGTCCCATTCACTCAGCAGTCCTGAATGTGTTGCACATGTTCAAAACACTCTTGGTGCCATTGAGATGGAACGTACATCTGATGGCGGTCTATATGCAGTTTTTGCATCATCTGATCGCAGTCTACATATTCTGACGGCATCAAAACAGCATCTGAAATGATCTGATTGCGGTTGATTGAGCTCTGAGATTGATCGGTCACAGCAAAGCCTGCCGGCATGTTGTGTCACAGATGTCCACCTCCACTGGACCCCGGCTGGGGAGACCAAAGGACATGTTGATATGAAATAACATGTATATGGCACACATTCATCATATGCAGTGAATGTGAATAGTGTAGAATCAAACTGAAAGGACCGTGTGCCACTGCTCCTCTCTGTGTTCTCATGCGCAGTAATGCGTCATAGTGAACGTCAGGCACGGAGCTGAATGGATGTCACTGCTGTAATATACATATTATTACCTGCTCACAATCTAAACTCTGTAGGAGGTGTGACGGGAAACTGTATCCAAGGCCATGATAACATTATTAAACATGAAACTCACCTCCAGCACAGAACCAGCGCAGAGCGCACAGGATCCAAACCACAGCCTGCAGTGAAGAGCCACTCACCCGGCTGCTGTGTGCTGCAAATAACCACGCAAAAAATAAATCCCATGTGATAATCCAACCAACATCATGGTGTTCAGAGTTGTGCTGTGCTCCTGAAGTGAGCAAAAAAGAACAAAGAAATTAAAGTTCACTGGAAAGGCTGCGTCTGACGTATGGTGTGACTGCTTGGCCCACTGGCAGCAAACTTTCAGAAAAGGTGACCAGTAGAGCGCGCATGCATACGTGCGCTCATGCAGCCCTTATGAAAACACACACACACACACACACACACACACACACACACACACACACACACACACACACACACAGTTTAGTGATAATTTCAGCCCAACGTGAACGTGAGGAACACAGCGGTGCCTCCCACTCTGGTCCCATGTTTGCCATCCAGACATTTGGACAGTTTCAGGTCCTTTTATGGCTGTCTGACAGCAGTTTGTGTCACCAAAACTGTTGTCTACATACACTTTGGATGCCATTGTGCAGGTCTGGAAAAGGTAATCTGGATGCATTCTGACACTGCTGACCACGCCTCTTTTCCTCCCGACTGTGTCCGATGATGGTCATATTCGGCCCAGTTCCTGCACATTCTTGCTATGTGTGATGGGGGTTTAAGATTGCCCATAATTGTTGTAAATAACATCCAAGACATATTCAGTGGCAGCTTTACCATCAGCGAGCCTCATTCACAATGACCACAAAAGACTCCAAGCTGTTATTTATGTTAAAGGGGGCAACACATGGTATTAAGAACAGGGGTATGTAAACTAACTGTAAGCAACTCTGATATACAATCCAGATAATATGGTACTATGTATTTCACAATTAAACAGTAGTAGTTATACAAAGGTATTTTTTTTCCCTATTCATGCATTTTCCATACAAAAGAGTCAAAGTACATTTTCAAACTAGAGTTCACTTTGCCACGAAGAGAGAAAGATTGAATGAAGGAGAGGGAAAGCGATCACTGCATGGCATGTCCATATGTATCAAACGTATGCCACCAAGCTCTGGCTGCTTTTAACCCTACAGCTATCTATCCTTGTCTGTATCCATCCATCTTCCCCTCCTCCTCCTCCTCCTCCTCCTCCCTGTTGCAGAACAGCTCAAAGTTACTGAAACACGGTATGCCAGATGGTCAACCGCATGGTTGAAGTACGTCCCAAAACATTTCAACACCGCTCTAACAAACCCTCCTCCCAATTCCAGATGGCATGCCATGCCTTGGTTCTAGTGCCACAGGGGGACTGCAATGGTATCAGTGTGACTCCAGTCCCTTGGGGTGTGGCTTCTGTGCGTGTTTGCACATGTGTGCATATGTGAGTGTGTGCACTTGTCCCTTCGGGGATCTTGTTTGGTTGTATGTTTTTGGAATTCCCCAGCAATTATGTTTGTGTCTCACTGGTTGCTGCTTATTTTGCCAATAACCAAATTTGCCTGCTGAGGGTCAATGTACAGTCCATTCACTAATAACCCTTACTGAGCTTTAGAGAAATGATTCAGGCATGACAAAAGTCTCTGCAACATTTACACATCATAATATAATTTGAGAATCATTTGTCTGTTTGTGCCTGTGTGTGTTTATTGCACTACTCCTCAAAGGTGCTTACACCAATTTCTTCCAAACTTGCTGAGTGCATGCAGGTGCAACCCAGAATGGCCCTTAAGGGTTTTTTTTCTGGCATTGGTCAAGTTAGGAGGTTAAAGTTTAAAATTTTAATTTATCTGTCTGTTTGTTTTCTGACTCCTCAAAGTGCCACTGGCCCATTTCCACCAAACTTCAAATGTGGATCATGGTCAAACCCATAACTGTCCTCAAAGGCTTTGTACTGTCAAAGATCAATGTCATTGGGTTAAAGGTCAAAAATATAATTTTCACTATGACATGGACAAAATGTGGTACACATGTACATGGGTTCTGGAATTGTCAAAGCAACATCAAATTTGCTAAAGATCAGTTAGTAAAGTCAAGGTCATAGGTGTCAAAGGTCAGACCTGAAGGTTTTCACTTCTGATTTGCAGCAATCTTAGCACACATACGGAAGTGGGTTCTGAAATTATCTAGATGAAGGTCAATCATCTGGGTCAAGGAAACTGGGATCAAAGATCAAAAACTATTTTTTTGAAAATAAAAAGAAAACAAAAAAGAAGGGAACAGCGGAAGAGACTTACTATGTTATTACCAAATGAATGGTAAATGCACTGCTTTATATAGCGCTTTTCCATCTGCATCAGATGCTCAAAGCACTTTACAATTATGCCTCACATTCACCCCGATGTCAGGGTGCTGCCATACAAGGCGCTCACTACACACTGGGAGCAATAGGGGATTAAAGACCTAGCTCAAGGACCCTTAGACCCTTTTCCAGTCAGGCTGGGATTTGAACCAAGGATCTTCTAGTCTCAAGCCCAACACCTTAACCACTAGACTATCACCTCCCCTAATCATCAATCAAATCAAATCAAAAGACACCCCATCCCCTGAAAGTGCTGCTGGACATTGGAGAAGAGGCTGGTCCACCATGTATTGAAAAAAATGTGGAGTGATATTGACTTGAAAAAACCTAGGAAAGTTTTTTTTCACTCAGAAATTCCAAGTAAATTTTACAAGGAGAATTCTTAAGTAAATTTTACTTGCATATATTACTTTTTCTAAAAGAATAACTTAAGAAACATTTACTAGCAATTATTAACTGAATATTTGGATCTGCATGTTGACTTGGCACAAATTCTACACTGAATGCCCTTCCTGATGCACCTCCACATTACATGGAGAAATGCAGCAGGGGTGGGGTTTGACCAAGTAGTTAGTGCACTGAAACCAAGTGCACTAACTACTTGGCCACACCTCTGCCTTCTATGGATTATTAAAAATACTTAAATTTGTCAGACAGTGAGACAAAAGAAATTCTGTTTCGAAAAAAGATGCCTCAAGATGCATCGATGGTTGTTTTATAATAAACACATTCATGAACTAATGATCCAAGATCTGCTGTGGTGACTCCGAGTGAAAACAAGGGCAGCAAAAGGAACTTACATACTCAGTGCAGGGGTGGTGGCAACACTGACACATTGGCAACCTTACCACTGTTGCCAATGTGTTTGCTGTGGTGGGTACTTAAGGGTTTAATTTTTACTGTTGTGAAGTATCTTGGGATGATTTATGTTGCGATTAGGTGCTTTAAATCAAATCAAATCAATTTTATTTATATAGCGCCAAATGACAACAACAGCTGCCCCAAGGCGCTTTATATTGCAAGGCAAAAGCCATACAATAATTACAGAAAAACCCCAACGGTCAAAACGACCCCCTATGAACAAACACTTGGAGACAGTGGGAAGGAAAAACTCCCTTTTAACAGGAAGAAACCTCCAGCAGAACCAGGCTCAGGGAGGGGCAGTCTTCTGCTGGGACTGGTTGGGGCTGAGGGGAGAGAATCAGGAAAAAGACATGCTGTGGAGGGGAGCAGAGATCAATCACTAAGGATTAAATGCAGAGTGGTGCATACAGAGCAAAAAGAGAAAGAAACACTCAGTGCATCATGGGAACCCTCCAGCAGTCTACGTCTATAGCAGCATAACTAAGGGATGGTTCAGGGTCACCTGATCCAGCCCTAACTATAAGCTTTAGCAAAAAGGAAAGTTTTAAGCCTAATCTTAAAAGTAGAGAGGGTGTCTGTCTCCCTGATCCCAATTGGGAGCTGGTTCCACAGGAGAGGAGCCTGAAAGCTGAAGGCTCTGCATCCCATTCTACTCTTAAAAACCCTAGGAACTACAAGTAAGCCTGCAGTCTGAGAGCGAAGTGCTCTATTGGGGTGATATGGTACTAAGAGGTCCCTAAGATAAGATGGGACCTGATTATTCAAAACCTTATAAGTAAGAAGAAGAATTTTAAATTCTATTCTAGAATTAACAGGAAGCCAATGAAGAGAGGCCAATATGGGTGAAATATGCTCTCTCCTTCTAGTCCCCGTCAGTACTCTAGCTGCAGCATTTTGAATTAACTAAAGGCTTTTCAGGGAACTTTTAGGACAACC
Source organism: Thalassophryne amazonica (assembly GCF_902500255.1). Lineage (NCBI taxonomy): Eukaryota > Metazoa > Chordata > Actinopteri > Batrachoidiformes > Batrachoididae > Thalassophryne > Thalassophryne amazonica. Next base: position 89,135,718 of record NC_047104.1, on the reverse strand, counting down.
TGATAATAATGAATTACAATAGTCCAGCCTAGAAGAAATAAATGTATGAATTAGTTTTTCAGCATCACTCTGAGACAAGACCTTTCTAATTTTAGAGATATTGCGCAAATGTAAAAAAGCAGTCCTACATATTTGCTTAATATGCGCATTGAAGGACATATCCTGATCAAAAATGACTCCAAGATTTCTCACAGTATTACTAGAAGTCAGGGTAATGCCATCCAGAGTAAGGATCTGGTTAGACACCATGTTTGTAAGATTTGTGGGGCCAAGTACAATAACTTTAGTTTTATCTGAATTTAAAAGCAGGAAATTAGAGGTCATCCATGTCTTTATGTCTGTAAGACATTCCTGCAGTTTAACTAATTGGTGTGTGTCCTCTGGCTTCATGGATAGATAAAGCTGGGTATCATCTGTGTAACAATGAAAATTTAAGCAATGCTGTCTAATAATACTGCCTAAGGGAAGCATGTATAAAGTGAATAAAATTGGTCCTAGCACAGAACCTTGTGGAACTCCATAATTAACCTTAGTCTGTGAAGAAGACTCCCCATTTACATGAACAAATTGTAATCTATTAGGTAAATATGATTCAAACCACAGCAGCGCAGTGCCTTTAATACCTATGGCATGCTCTAATCTCTGTAATAAAATTTTATGGTCAACAGTATCAAAAGCAGCACTGAGGTCTAACAGGACAAGCACAGAGATGAGTCCACTGTCTGAGGCCATAAGAAGATCATTTGTAACCTTCACTAATGCTGTTTCTGTACTATGATGAATTCTGAAACCTGACTGAAACTCTTCAAATAGACCATTCCTCTGCAGATGATCAGTTAGTTGTTTTACAACTACCCTTTCAAGAATTTGTGAGAGAAAAGGAAGGTTGGAGATTGTCCTATAATTAGCTAAGATAGCTGGGTCAAGTGATGGCTTTTTAAGTAATGGTTTAATTACTGCCACCTTAAAAGCCTGTGGTACATAGCCAACTAATAAAGATAGATTGATCATATTTAGGGCAGCACGGTGGCTTAGTGGTTAGCACTGTTGCCTCACAGCGAGAAGGTCATGGGTTCAATTCCCGTGGCCTTTCTGTGTGGAGTTTGAATGTTGTCCCCATGTTTGCGTGGGTTTCCTCCGGGTGCTCCGGTTTCCTCCCACATCCAAAGACATGCGGGTTAGGTGGATTGGAATTGTTAAAAAAAATTGTCCTTAGGTGTGCGTGTGGGTGTGTCTGTGTTTGTTTGTCTATTTGTGGCCCTGCGACAGACTGGTGTCCTGTCCTGGGTGTACCCCGCCCTCCGCCCTATGACTGCTGGGATAGGCTCCAGCCCCCCGCGACCCTTAATTGGACTAAGCGGTAGAAGATGGATGGATGGATGGATGGATGGATGGATGGATGGATGATCATATTTAAGATCGAAGCATTAATTAATGGTAGGGATTCCTTGAGCAGCCTGGTAGGAATGGGGTCTAATAGACATGTTGATGGTTTGGAGGAAGTGACTAATGAAAATAACTCAGACAAAACAATCGGAGAGCAAGAGTCTAACCAATTACCAGCATTACTGAAAGCAGCCAAAGATAACGATATGTCTTTGGGATGGTTATGAGTAATTTTTTCTCTTAGTTAAAATTTTATTAGCAAAGAAGGTAATCAAGTCATTACTAGTTAAAGTTAAAGGAATACTCAGCTCAATAGAGCTCTGACTCTTTGTCAGCCTGGCTACAGTGCTGAAAAGAAACCTGGGGTTGTTCTTATTTTCTTCAATTAGTGATGAGTAGTAAGATGTCCTAGCTTTACGGAGGGCTTTTTTATAGTGCAACAGACTCTTTTTCCAGGCTAAGTGAAGATCTTCTAAATTAGTGAGACGCCATTTCCTCTCCAACTTACGGGTTATCTGCTTTAAGCTATGAGTTTGTGAGTTATACCACGGAGTCAGGCACTTCTGATTTAAAGCTCTCTTTTTTAGAGGAGCTACAGCATCCAAAGTTGTCTTCAATGAGGAAGTAAAACTATTGACGAGATACTCTATCTCACTTACAGAGTTTAGGTAGCTACTCTGCACTGTGTTGGTATATGGCATTGGAGACCATAACAAAGAAGGAATCATATCCTTAAACCTAGTTACAGCGCTTTCCGAAAGACTTCTACTGTAATGAAACTTATTCCCCACTGCTGGGTAGTCCATTAAAGTAAATGTAAATGTTATTAAGAAATGATCAGACAGAAGGGGGTTTTCAGGGAATACTGTTAAGTCTTCAATTTCCATACCATAATTCAAAACAAGATCTAAAGTATGATTAAAGTGGTGGGTGGACTCATTTACATTTTGAGCAAAGCCAATTGAGTCTAATAATAGATTAAATGCAGTGTTGAGGCTGTCATTCTCAGCATCTATGTGGATGTTAAAATCGCCCACTATAATTATCTTATCTGAGCTAAGCACTAAGTCAGACAAAAGGTCTGAAAAGTCACAGAGAAACTCACAGTAACGACCAGGTGGACGATAGATAACAACAAATAAAACTGGTTTTTGGGACTTCCAATTTGGATGGACAAGACTAAGAGTCAAGCTTTCAAATGAATTAAAGCTCTGTCTGGGTTTTTGAATAATTAATAAGCTGGAGTGGAAGATTGCTGCTAATCCTCCCCCTCGGCCCGTGCTATGAGCATTCTGACAGTTAGTGTGACTTTAATAGACCACATTTAACTGTTTCAGTCTGTGGTGCAGTTGAAGGTGCTATATTATTTTTTCTTTTTGAATTTTTATGCTTAAATAGATTTTTACTGGTTGTTGGTGGTCTGGGAGCAGGCACCATCTCTATGGGGATGGGGTATTGGGGGGATGACAGGGGGAGAGAAGCTGCAGAGAGGTGTGTAAGACTACAACTCTGCTTCCTGGTCCCAACCCTGGGTAGTCACGGTTTGGAGGGTTTAATAAAACTGGTCAGATTTCTAGAAATGAGAGCTGCTCCATCCAAAGTGGGATGGATGCCGTCTCTCCTAAGAAGACCAGGTTTTCCGCAGAAGCTTTGCCAATTATCTATGAAGCCCACCTCATTTCTTTTTTAAATAATTGATTTGAATTACTAAAACAACATGCTGATATCACCTCAGTCTGAAAAACACGGGTTATGTACTCGTGCAGGTTATGCATTGCTAGTGTTGGCCATACGAGGCCTCATGAAGCATTTGCTGTTTTTTGTTTTTTTCCTGAGTCAACTACATACTGTTGCAGTCTACACGGCACATCGCACTTCACTTTCATTGAGCTCTTTTTTAGAAACATAATGCCACCAAGTTGATTCCTAAACAACAGTGAATGTTTGATGAGGCATTATTTTGCAATTGCAATGCTGTGCTGCTCCGTGGACTTTCATTTCTTTCTGAGTTTGGATTGCAAAATTAAAATTGCTTTAAAATAGGCTACATTTCTATACCTCTTTTCCATCTGATGCAGATGCTGAAAGTGCTTTGTGCTTCACAGTCATCCATCACAAACAGTCATACACCAATGTCAGTGCGCTGCCATGCCAGGTGCTCAACTGCACACCAGGAGTAACTTGGGGATTTAGCACCTTGCTGAAGTGCACTGCTGTGAAAATCTTGTCTGATGGAGAACTGGACTGGGGTCCTGAGGTCACAAGCATGCCTCCCTCATCTCCATTCCACCACCTACCTGATGCTTATTGCTTCAAGTCAGTATGGTGGCTTATTGTTCACTGTCATTGCATCTTCTACCCACTACATGTATTTGAATAGGCTTTGAAATGTAGTGAATGAAGTGTGTTTCCCTGTGATGTGGGGAATTTTTCTGCTTATCACCCTTCTAAATTAAAAAGCAATTATGAATAATCCTCGCTGGAGACTCTACTTAAATTAATGCCTCAATTAGATTGGGAACATTAAAGGTAGTAATGATTCCACTCCTCAGTATTGTAATTTAAAGCCTGCTTGCTCTTCACTGGGAACGCAGCTCTTTGCAGTGAATGTATTAAGAGTAGATTAATGAGCGAGGGATATGGAGTTGGCCAGCACTGCAGAGCCAGGACATTCCACATCCTCTCTTCTCACACAACCCTAATAGCATGAAAAAAAATGTATCAATCATGCATAACTTGTCAATCAGATGTACTTTTGCGAAAGATTTTGATAACATTACACGGGTCCAAGCTTGATCCAAAAAAATTTCGGGTGAGCAAGCCCTGATGTTAGTCAGGACCATGACCTCTCTGGGTTGCTATAAGTCACTCAGTGGCTCCACCTAAATCCAGGGGTTGGGGTTATAATGATTGCTGCGTGTAAGTGATCCATCCTTAATCGATCCAGACTGCCAGCATACAGTAGACTAGACATTCAGCCTGTCATCTCTATCTGTGAGGAAGTGGCTGCAATGACCACGCACTCACCTGTCCAGCTGCAACCTTCTGCAACAAACATGAGTCACATGTGACTCCCAACTGATTTCTTGATGGTTCATAACAGGGATTAACTTGGGTTTAGTTTTTAATGACAGAAGGTTTATGTTGGATTATTTGGTTAAATCTGTGCTGACCTTCTATGGGTTTCTTTTTTTTTTAATTAAGCCAAACTGGAAGTCCTGTATGACATTAGGGATTACCCTGTTTATCCTTGTAGAATTCCCCATAAATAATAAGCTGCAACAAGCCACATGCCGATTATCACCAGGAAACAGCAGTGATGAAGAAGAACTGAGTACTATCTACAAAAAAGTAAGTGTAAATAATATTGCACCCTATGATAGACTGGCAGCCTGTCCAGGGTGTACCCCGGTTCTCACTCACTGATTGCTGGGGTACGCTCCAGCCCCTGTAACCCTCAACTGGAATATGCAGTTGTAGAAAAAGAATGAAAATATGTTGCTGCCCACTCTGATTGTTTAAGATTTCCAAACAGGCAGTTATGTGGGACAAGGAATTGGTCTTCCACTATCAAGACACTTCATCTGTATTATCCCAATTCACCCATCTGCAAATGGGTATCAGCCTTGGCTGGGGAAATAATCTATGATGGACTGATGTCCCATCCTTGGTGGAGTGTGGTCGATCTCATCTACTTCATGCTACAGAATTCAGGGATAAGCACCCGCAGCAGTGATGCTCAGGGCCTAGATATGCACAACTTACTTCTGCTTCTTCTACTGCACTGTAAACCCAAACAAGTTAACAGAACTCCAAAATTATACAGTAATCAGTTACGTTATTTTTTTAAGTTGATTAACTTGAAATCAAGGTTTTTCAGAGCTAAATAGTTGGAGTACATGTAATTTTTGATTGCAGTTAAATTAATGCACTTAATAAGTCAACTCAAATATTTTCACTTACAAAGAGTTCAAGATTTCAGTCCACTTCTGCTATGGGATGAAGTTATCAGACCCTTAAAATTAATTACTATAAACACCCTCTTTCATCTTTACTCAACTCAATATTTATTGGTTTTAAAAAGGCAAGTTTTTTTTTCAGTTTCTCTCTTTTTACTCAAGATTACCACAGCATAATTCTGCATGTTTTAAAGCTGATGTCATTACTGACATAACTCAACATTACATGAAGAATGGGCACCAGGAATCCACTGGGATAGAGCCAAGTGCACTAACCACATGGGCACTACCCTTTGCTTTTAAAACCGTTTTTAACTAAACCTAAGTCAAACAATTTAAGAAACTCAAAGTCATCTGACTCAGCAATAACTTTGTGGCAATTAATTGCCTCAGTTGCATTCAGTGCAACTACCTTAAAACAACTTGAGGGAATGCCTTCTTCGCATTAGGCTTATTATAGCCAAGTTCTGCTTGGGAGTGTGGATGAATAGCTAAATCCTGACGATTATTCCTCTCTCTAGTAAACTGAAGCACATATCTACCTCACAAACCATTGGGCAGGTTCATGACAATTTTTATGCAAAGGTCCTGAGCGTCCAATTTTTTCCCTCCATTGACTGTATTGTCTTTCTTGATCAAATTTAGTATAGAGTAATTTGTGCATGTGTAATAGTCTACTCAGCATTTAATTCAACTGGGTGCTTTCCCATTAGGCCTATCCCTCCAGGGGTGGATCCAGTTTCCTTAAAAGGGGGTGGGAGGGGGGTTGCCTAGGGGGGTATGGGGGCATGCTCACCCCCCCCAAATATTTTGAAATTAAGGGTGTATTTTCTTGCAATCTCAGGAAATTCAAGCATGTATTTTGCATATTTGAAACAGGTAACTATTAACAAGTTGGCATGGATGATACATAAAAAAAAAAAAACAGTTTCTGACACCAAATGTCATAGTATTATACTCTGCATAATGGTCAGGTTCCACACTAATAGCCAGGCAGGCAAGTATAATGTTGGAGATAGCACATCATTATTTCAAGATACTGTATCAATCAGTCAATCAATCAATTTTTTTATATAGCGCCAAATCACAACAAACAGTTGCCCCAAGGCGCTTTATATTGTAAGGCAAGGCCATACAATAATTATGTAAAACCCCAACGGTCAAAACGACCCCCTGTGAGCAAGCACTTGGCTACAGTGGGAAGGAAAAACTCCCTTTTAACAGGAAGAAACCTCCAGCAGAACCAGGCTCAGGGAGGGGCAGTCTTCTGCTGGGACTGGTTGGGGCTGAGGGAGAGAACCAGGAAAAAGACATGCTGTGGAGGGGAGCAGAGATCGATCACTAATGATTAAATGCAGAGTGGTGCATACAGAGCAAAAAGAGAAAGAAACAGTGCATCATGGGAACCCCCCAGCAGTCTACGTCTATAGCAGCATAACTAAGGGATGGTTCAGGGTCACCTGATCCAGCCCTAACTATAAGCTTTAGCAAAAAGGAAAGTTTTAAGCCTAATCTTAAAAGTAGAGAGGGTGTCTGTCTCCCTGATCTGAATTGGGAGCTGGTTCCACAGGAGAGGAGCCTGAAAGCTGAAGGCTCTGCCTCCCATTCTACTCTTACAAACCCTAGGAACTACAAGTAAGCCTGCAGTCTGAGAGCGAAGCGCTCTATTGGGGTGATATGGTACTACGAGGTCCCTAAGATAAGATGGGACCTGATTATTCAAAACCTTATAAGTAAGAAGAAGAATTTTAAATTCTATTCTAGAATTAACAGGAAGCCAATGAAGAGAGGCCAATATGGGTGAGATATGCTCTCTCCTTCTAGTCCCCGTCAGTACTCTAGCTGCAGCATTTTGAATTAACTGAAGGCTTTTTAGGGAACTTTTAGGACAACCTGATAATAATGAATTACAATAGTCCAGCCTAGAGGAAATAAATGCATGAATTAGTTTTTCAGCATCACTCTGAGACAAGACCTTTCTGATTTTAGAGATATTGCGTAAATGCAAAAAGGCAGTCCTACATATTTGTTTAATATGCGCTTTGAATGACATATCCTGATCAAAAATGACTCCAAGATTTCTCACAGTATTACTAGAGGTCAGGGTAATGCCATCCAGAGTAAGGATCTGGTTAGACACCATGTTTCTAAGATTTGTGGGGCCAAGTACAATAACTTCAGTTTTATCTGAGTTTAAAAGCAGGAAATTAGAGGTCATCCATGTCTTTATGTCTGTAAGACAATCCTGCAGTTTAGCTAATTGGTGTGTGTCCTCTGGCTTCATGGATAGATAAAGCTGGGTATCATCTGCGTAACAATGAAAATTTAAGCAATACCGTCTAATAATACTGCCTAAGGGAAGCATGTATAAAGTGAATAAAATTGGTCCTAGCACAGAACCTTGTGGAACTCCATAATTAACTTTAGTCTGTGAAGAAGATTCCCCATTTACATGAACAAATTGTAATCTATTAGACAAATATGATTCAAACCACCGCAGCGCAGTGCCTTTAATACCTATGGCATGCTCTAATCTCTGTAATAAAATTTTATGGTCAACAGTATCAAAAGCAGCACTGAGGTCTAACAGAACAAGCACAGAGATGAGTCCACTGTCCGAGGCCATAAGAAGATCATTTGTAACCTTCACTAATGCTGTTTCTGTACTATGATGAATTCTAAAACCTGACTGAAACTCTTCAAATAGACCATTCCTCTGCAGATGATCAGTTAGCTGTTTTACAACTACCCTTTCAAGAATTTTTGAGAGAAAAGGAAGGTTGGAGATTGGCCTATAATTAGCTAAGATAGCTGGGTCAAGTGATGGCTTTTTAAGTAATGGTTTAATTACTGCCACCTTAAAAGCCTGTGGTACATAGCCAACTAACAAAGATAGATTGATCATATTTAAGATCGAAGCATTAAATAATGGTAGGGCTTCCTTGAGCAGCCTGGTAGGAATGGGGTCTAATAAACATGTTGATGGTTTGGATGAAGTAACTAATGAGAATAACTCAGACAGAACAATCGGAGAGAAAGAGTCTAACCAAATACCGGCATCACTGAAAGCAGCCAAAGATAACGATACGTCTTTGGGATGGTTATGAGTAATTTTATCTCTAATAGTTAAAATTTTGTTAGCAAAGAAAGTCATGAAGTCATTACTAGTTAAAGTTAATGGAATACTCAGCTCAATAGAGCTCTGACTCTTTGTCAGCCTGGCTACAGTGCTGAAAAGAAACCTGGGGTTGTTCTTATTTTCTTCAATTAGTGATGAGTAGAAAGATGTCCTAGCTTTACGGAGGGCTTTTTTATAGAGCAACAGACTCTTTTTCCAGGCTAAGTGAAGATCTTCTAAATTAGTGAGACGCCATTTCCTCTCCAACTTACGGGTTATCTGCTTTAAGCTACGAGTTTGTGAGTTATACCACGGAGTCAGACACTTCTGATTTAAAGCTCTCTTTTTCAGAGGAGCTACAGCATCCAAAGTTGTCTTCAATGAGGATGTAAAACTATTGACGAGATACTCTATCTCCCTTACAGAGTTTAGGTAGCTACTCTGCACTGTGTTGGTATATGGCATTAGAGAACATAAAGAAGGAATCATATCCTTAAACCTAGTTACAGCGCTTTCTGAAAGACTTCTAGTGTAATGAAACTTATTCCCCACTGCTGGGTAGTCCATCAGAGTAAATGTAAATGTTATTAAGAAATGATCAGACAGAAGGGAGTTTTCAGGGAATACTGTTAAGTCTTCTATTTCCATACCATAAGTCAGAACAAGATCTAAGATATGATTAAAGTGGTGGGTGGACTCATTTACTTTTTGAGCAAAGCCAATAGAGTCTAATAATAGATTAAATGCAGTGTTGAGGCTGTCATTCTCAGCATCTGTGTGGATGTTAAAATCGCCCACTATAATTATCTTATCTGAGCTAAGCACTAAGTCAGACAAAAGGTCTGAAAATTCACAGAGAAACTCACAGTAACGACCAGGTGGACGATAGATAATAACAAATAAAACTGTTTTTTGGGACTTCCAATTTGGATGGACAAGACTAAGAGACAAGCTTTCAAATGAATTAAAGCTCTGTCTGGGTTTTGGATTAATTAATAAGCTGGAATGGAAGATTGCTGCTAATCCTCCACCCCGGCCCGTGCTACGAGCATTCTGACAGTTAGTGTGACTCGGGGGTGTTGACTCATTTAAACTAACATATTCATCCTGCTGTAACCAGGTTTCTGTTAGGCAGAATATCAATTATTATATCATTTACCAACAGGGACTTAGAAGAGAGAGACCTAATGTTTAATAGACCACATTTAACTGTTTTAGTCTGTGGTGCAGTTGAAGGTGCTATATTATTTTTTCTTTTTGAATTTTTATGCTTAAATAGATTTTTGCTGGTTATTGGTAGTCTGGGAGCAGGCACCGTCTCTACGGGGATGGGGTAATGAGGGGATGGCAGGGGGAGAGAAGCTGCAGAGAGGTGTGTAAGACTACAACTCTGCTTCCTGGTCCCAACCCTGGATAGTCACGGTTTGGAGGATTTAAGAAAATTGGCCAGATTTCTAGAAATGAGAGCTGCTCCATCCAAAGTGGGATGGATGCCGTCTCTCCTAACAAGACCAGGTTTTCCCCAGAAGCTTTGCCAATTATCTATGAAGCCCACCTCATTTTTTGGACACCACTCAGACAGCCAGCAATTCAAGGAGAACATGCGGCTAAACATGTCACTCCCGGTCCGATTGGGGAGGGGTCCAGAGAAAACTACAGAGTCCGACATTGTTTTTGCAAAGTTACACACCGATTTAATGTTAATTTTAGTGACCTCCGTTTGGCGTAACCGGGTGTCATTACTGCCGACGTGAATTACAATCTTACCAAATTTACGCTTAGCCTTAGCCAGCAGTTTCAAATTTCCTTCAATGTCGCCTGCTCTGGCCCCCGGAAGACAATTGACTATGGTTGCTGGTGTCGCTAACTTCACATTTCTCAAAACAGAGTCGCCAATAACCAGAGTTTGATCCTCGGCGGGTGTGTCGTCGAGTGGGGAAAAACGGTTAGAGATGTGAACGGGTTGGCGGTGTACACGGGGCTTCTGTTTAGGGCTACGCTTCCTCCTCACAGTCACCCAGTCAGCCTGCTTTCCCGGCTGCTCGGGATCTGCCAGGGGGGAACTAACGGCGGCTAAGCTACCTTGGTCCGCACCGACTACAGGGGCCTTGCTAGCTGTAGAATTTTCCACGGTGCGGAGCCGAGTCTCCAATTCGCCCAGCCTGGCCTCCAAAGCTACGAATAAGCTACACTTATTACAAGTACCATTACTGCTAAAGGAGGCCGAGGAATAACTAAACATTTCACACCCAGAGCAGAAAAGTGTGGGAGAGACAGGAGAAGCCGCCATGCTAAATCGGCTAAGAGCTAGTAGCTACGCTAAGCTAGCGGATTCCTAAAAACACGCAAAGTGAATAATGTGTAAATAATTTAGAGGTGATTCAGCAGAAGGAGTGCTTTAGTTAAGGCACGTAAAGATTACACTGGGAAACAAATCGTAATCTAGATAACTAGACCAATCTAACTGCGCAGATTAAACAGCTAACAGATACAGAAAAACACCGCTGTGCTCCGGAACAGGAAGTGATACAATACCGCAGTGAGAGCCAACTGTATTTATTGAGTCTTCATTGTTCAAGATGATTTATCCTCCTCGTTCTCAAATAACACAGAGGTGCAGAAGAGGTACCTGGGGTGAGCCTGAATGAAGCATTAGACAACATCCTCAGTGTGAAGTTCCTTTGCTTTTGTGTAGTGTGTTGCCACCATTGTCAGTCCTGCCTACCTCTTCTCAGACATGGTTGCTCACAGATGTGTTTTCACACACCCCACTCATGTGCCACCAAACACCACCAAAGACAGAGTAACTGCCTCCAGGTTAACAACAGGTGGAGGAACACTCCTCTTGTGGGTCAGGATTGCTCTCTGTCTTGTGTTGGACAGGAATTGTTTGTTTTTGTAGCATCTTATTGTTAAATAGTTGTACAAAAAAATGCCTGATGCATTTCCTACATTTTAATGTAAATAGTTGTAAAGAGCTTTGGGCATCTGATGCAGATGGAAAAGTGCTATATAAATGCAGTCCATTTATAATTGTATATAACTTGTTTGCTACATTTGTAAATATGTTTTTGAAAACTGCAATTTATATTTGCATATTAAGTTATAAAAATGGTTTGTTACACATGCTTGTGTGCACAGTAAAACAACCAAACTTTTTATTTGGATTTGATATTTTTGTGTGAATTTAGGTTCACTGTGTAATACAGTATGTCAGAATGAAAGGAAACTGTAAAGCCACACAGGTGAGGTTGTGCTGAAACACATGACACCAAACAAGGTAAAGTAGTGTGCAGTTTTTAAGGCAAATTATTAAGGTAAAACCAAAAGTAGTCAAAAACGACTAATTATATCCTAGACCCCAGAGGGTTAAGCTTTCGGCTGGCAAGTTATAAAGTAGCCATTTCATTTTTGGTGGCGCTCAACAGAGTAGAGTTAAACTCCTTAAAACCCCTCTAGATCCTTATCATGCCCCTTTTCTGTGGAATGATCTCCCTACGTCAATAAAGCAGTCAGATTCTGTGGAGATTTTCAAGTCCAGACTTACGATGCACTTATTTTCCGTTTCATATGGCTAGCATACTGGCATAGTATAGTTCTACGCTTTTGACTCTTAATTCATTTTATTAGGAAACGGAGCGTGCCGCGGCTTCAGCTTTACCAAAATTCTGGGTCTTTTAGTGAAGCTTAGGGCAAGTGGCCAGCAATCACCCTAGAATTTCTTGTTCTTCTTGTTGTTTAATGGTGGGAAATTATACTGTATTTCTTGTCTTTCTGATGCCTGATTTTTTTTTCTCTCTGTTTAAGGTGCAGGTCCGTCCAGAGATGGGTGTGGTATTTGTGCTGGAGACCCTCCTGTCCTGTGCACAACAGCATTTCCTGTATAATAGTTTTGTGAATTGTTCTGTAATTTATGTCTGTAACATGGCCCAAGCAGAGGGTCACCCCTTTGAGTTTGGTCTGCTTGAGGTTTCTTCCTCAGAGGGAGTCTTTCCTTACCACTGCTGCTCTGGGGGTTAGTAAGGTTAGACCTTACTTGTGTGAAGCGCCTTGAGGCAACTCTGTTGTGATTTGGCGCTATATAAATGAAAATAAATTGAAAATTGAAATTGAAATAGAGCCGCCAGTGCCCTCACCACACACATTACATTGCTCTCACTGATTTCCCATGCATAATAGAAAGAAATAAACTGAAATTAAGCAATCTTAGCCTGATTCTTAGCAGAAAACGCTTGGGACTCTGACAAGGGCAGTCGCATTCCTCTCCTCTCCTCTACTCTTTTTCTGTTCTCTATTTCTGCTCCGACCTTCAAAGTCCCAGCTTCACCAGACTGTGAATTCTTCAAATTAAGATTTGAATTAACCATGGAATTCCTCAGATGGTCTCTCAACGCTATTGACACCATTTTTTAACAAGGAAATCAGGGCTGGGGGACCCTGCATGCCCTGATGTAACCTACCCAGCGGGCAAAGGAATGTGCTGCTGAGGACCGGAGAATATTCTTCATAAATTTGGACTCTAGATGGTCAGAGGTGCAGTAAATGGAATTCTGTATCTCTCCGCCTAACATCATCATGGCAGCCTTATCGGCTCTTGAAGGTCAAATAACCTGCTCTTCCCCCAGAAGGATCTATGGCCTTGGTGAAGGAATTCAACTCCCTCTTTTTATTTATCTACCCCCCTCTCCAGCCTGCTGCTGCCTAGCAACATCAGACACAAACTTCACTCATCTGCACATGCCGCATGTCTCCCTCCTTCCATCCCTATTACCCCCCCTCCATGTCTCTCCACTCCCCTCACCCTGGCTTCCTCCCTGCCACCCTGGAGGCAGCACGGTTTTTACTGCTGCAGCCTTCAACTCCCCAAGCTGGGTGGCGCAGGCCCTCCTGCTGCAGCCTTCACCCACTTTGCCTCAATTCGGATGACGGACTGCTTCAAGTTTAATGCACATAAACAATGTCAAATGTATATGTGTTGTCTTTAATTCTGATGTGTGCCATTATTACGTTCAACTAGTAATAATTGCGGATTAATTTCTGTATTTTGTCTGAGGTAACTGGAGTGTAAACATAATTTCATTGTTGTTGCACTTGTGTAATGACAATGACAATAAATCTCATCTCATCTCTCATGATGTCAGAGAGGTACGTTAGCTAACTCACTGTGCTGAAAACATTGTCATTCCCCTCAAGCCGCTCTAAGGAGAAGTTTTTTTTTTCTTTTTTTTGTCAGTGTCTGAAAGCTTGTATGAGATGGACACTTCAAACAACAACAAAGATGACATGGCAGTTATATTTGGTGGTCAGAGGACAGGTTTGTGCCAAATGAATCTGAAGTGGACAACAAAGGGAGGGCGGCATGGTGGATTACTGGTTAGCACTGTTGCCTTACGGCAAGAAGGTCGTGGGATCACTTCCCATCTGTGGCCTTTCTATTTTTGTATTGGTGTATTGCATGTTGTTTCTGTGGGTTTCCTCCTGGTGATCCAGCTTTCTCCCACATCCAAAAGACATGCGTGTTAATATGTGTGCATGTGGGTGTGAATGCGTTTGTCTGTCTATATGTAGCCCTGTGATAGACTGGCGCCCAGGTGTATCCTGCCTTATGCCCTATGACTTCTGGGATAGGCTCCAGACCCCTGTGACCCTTAACTGGAGTAAGTGGGTAAAGAAAATGGATAGGCAGCAAATACAGCAGAGACTGATAGGATGCATGAGATTTTAATGGAATTCATCATTATTTACATGGATTTAATAATATTAAATGGTCATTAATGGCCATTAAATTAAATATTATATATTTTATACAAAACCCCAAGATTTTGCCAACATAAATGTAACACCAGGCTAGTGCATTGGGGTTTTCCTCCTTTGTTCTTCAAAAAAAAAAAAAAAAAAAAAAATCCGGTTTGTACAAGCACTCTTTAAAAAAAAAGGGCAGAGTCTGCAGCAGCCAGAATGGCACAACACTGTGATGCAGTGTGGTGAGTCTGATCTTTATCAGTGTGTAAGTCACCACCCAGCACACCTCTGTAAAGGTGCCCTGACACTTGCACGACTCATTGCACGACTTTGATAAATTGTAAATGGACTGCATTTATGTAGTGCTTTTCCATCTGCATCAGAAGCTCAAAGCGCTTCACAATAATGCCTCACATTCACCCCGATGTCAGGGTGCTGCCACGCAAGGTACTCACTACACACCAGGAGCAACTAGGGGATTAAGGACCTTGTCCAAGGGCCCTTAGTGATTTTCCTGTCAGGCTCGGATTTGAACCAAGGATCCTCTGGTCTCAAACCCAACGCTTAACCACAAGACCATCACCTCCCCTTTTGATCAGCACACTTGCACGCAGGAGAATAAACTTGTCTCAAACTTGTTGTAGACCATTGTAAACTGTGCGCAGCTTTATGCAAGAGCACAAAGAAAATTTTGAAATGTTCAAAATCTCCATCACTCAATTATGTAAATTTCAAGTGAACATTACACAAACAACTGAAAAACAGTGTGTGAATGCGAGTGACTGCATCAGCACACTGCATCACAGTGCAGCTTGTCTGAACGATTATAACAAGATGTTAAATATATCATAAACATACTTTTACAGCTGCTCATAAGAAGGAATGAACATGCAACTGTTTTACCAATCCATTATAATACAAACATTACAAATAATTACCTTTCAGATGGCTCCAAATATGTTCTCCACCTCATTAAGCACACAGGAGAGAGAGAGGGGAAAAAAGTGGCAGATGAAACGGTCCTCCATGATTCCAGAAGCGATTAGAGGTGTTTTCAACAGATAATTCAGAGAAAATGATAAATCTGATACAAAGTAATTATTTTATATATATAGCACACAAAGTGCGGCGTCCAGTGGAACAAAGACACAGCCGGTGGGATCGTCATCACAAAGTGCATGCAAGTGCGCAAAGTCATGCAAATGTCAGGGCACCTTAAGGCAGAGGTGTGTGCGTAATCAAGTGTGTCCATAATCTGATCTCAATCATTCAATTGTTTTCCTCTCCGTCTCTCAAAAAAAAACACACAGCTAAAAAAACAAAAGATTTACCTTCACTTTTCACTTCTGAGACATTATTTCATTAGAATCCTGTTTTTATGGGAAAAATAGCATGCAATGCTTGTGGCTTTAACATGCATTTTTACATCATGTTTATTCCCATTTCAGACAAAAGCATAGGTCCTTCATCAGATAAAGTTGCACTCTAAATATACATGGATGTTGTTGCTCTACTGCGTTCAGTATAATGCCGACATTCTGCCTGTTGTCTCTCTCATTTGAGCACTCAGCCACAACTCACCTACAAAGCATATTTCCATGCTAATCTGCACTATTTCTGATCAATATCTGAGCTGTAGTGTCCATGCTTTCAAGCTGGAGTCAAGTGAAGACTTCTTTGAGTGATGACATGCATTCTTCAACAGCAACTCAAAAGGCAAAATTCATACTTCAAATTTTAAATCTTATTAAATAATCAAATTGTCCTTTTATAGCATTTTTAGTGAATTTACTGGGACTTACATTAGTACACTGCATACAAGCTTGTTTTGTGAAGCATAACAAATTATGTTACACATCAATCCATAAAAGAATTCAGATCAGTTTAATAACTCAAATGGATGAAAAGGTCTAAGAAATGTAAAATATTTGTTGTAGAATTGTAGAACTGGTTTGTCAAAATATTTAAGTTTGCAGTTTTTTTTTGTTTTGTTTTTTTCAAAATTAAGCTTGCTGTACTTAATCTTTTTAATTATTTTGAGTGTTTGGGTTGACAGTGTGGCATCATCTAAACTGAATGAAAAGCACCCCGTGAGGCAAGATAAAGTGTACAACAGACCCAATTTACCCCAATGACAATGAACCTCAAGTTGTGCCTTATTTTTGGGTAATATTTTGGGTGAAGTTTCTAACTTTAAATTTAAATGAATTTTTACCAAAGCAATTCACATAAATAGCCAATTCTTCCTTCAACTACTAGTTGACAATCAGAAGTGTAAACATTTATCACATGGCCCAGGCCTCCAGGTAAGATGGCCTTATTGGTGAACAAGAGGCCATTTTTTCCATCCTGCATATTCGCCTATTCAGACAGGGAATGGGCAAAACTCCTCATGCAGAACATATTCTGGAGGTGCGTTTTGAGGACTTCATGTTTGCAAATGACTTGACGGTGCACACATAAACTGCCCCCTACCTTTTCTCGATAAAGAGACTTGTTGAAACCCGGACAAGCAGGGCTGCTCAGTGAGTCTAACCAGATGCAGGATGGAAGAGACAGGTTGTGTGGTGACAGGGGAGGAGGAAGGGGGGAGCAAATGCACCCTCGTTCCTTGTTCGTGTGACGCCACGATAAGGAGACACTAGAGCTTGTTTACATGCGGCAATGGGAAAACAAATTGAAAATTCCTGCCGGGACGCAGATGCATATCAAAACAGGATTATTTTAGAAATAATCGCCCATGCCACAAACTGTCACCAGCTAATCTCTACTTTGTTAGAATTCAAATTACTTTCCCATGTTTACATTGCCATTACTGCAAGGGCAGGGACCAGAGGCTCTATGTGCGCCTATTTGCACAAGAGTAGCAATAAAAATAACAGATAAAATAAACTTTCCATAAATATTCCAAAATAGGAAAAAAAAATGCTCAGGTCCTGTTGATGGAATACAAATATTGAATAGAAGCAGCTTCTGGAATAAAGGAGATAGAAAGGCCTGGCTATAAAGCAGAGGCAGCAGAAAGATTGAAACTCTGATGGTCTCTCAGGGTGACAATGCAATAGAATGGCAAAGGAAAGAGCCAAACAGAAGGGCCCTAAAAAAAAACAAACAAAACTCAAAAATGTTGCAATAGCTTTTGCTGACCTCCACCTGGCCAGGTCAGGTCAGATGCACTAGTCTTCAGATAAGACAATCTGGACTTGGCGAAGAAGAAACAGAAGTGCATTAAGCTTGAACTCTGTCGGTGGCAGAGGCGTCTCTTGTCTCTGGATCAGGTTGCTGGTGTTTATCACTTCTAGCTGTGCTGGCACTGAGGACAGATACACTATCCCTTATCCAAGGCTGTCAGTTAGACGGCTGAGCCGTCTCATGTATAGCAGCCAACAGCATCAGCTTTCTTCAGCACTGGAGGGAGCCATGGAAAAACACATGGAAGGTGTATTACCCTATATCCAACGGATCAATGAAGCTTGTCATTAAGTGAGAACGGAAGTGCAAACCTGTGCAAAACACTTATGTGTCCCAAGCCCTGCCAAGTCATTGTGGTGCAAATTCTGGAGACGCACATTAGGCCAGGATAAATTTTTAAATAAGAAGTAGAATAAAAATGTATACATATTCACCTCAACTGAAGTGAATCCAACCCAAAATGTCCCAAATCTGATCACAGCACAGACCCTTCTATGTGTGGTGATTCCATCAGGCTCTGAAAGTCCTTTATCTCAGTCAGATCCTTTGTGCTAGTCTATTTGTTGGTTTGCCTCACTGTCACAAAGGTTGGCCTTATGGTTCCCAGTAGGATAGGGAATGTGTCTTGTGGTGAAAACCACACTGTGTGACAGACAGAGAGGAGACATGAGAAAGGCAGTTCTTATCCACATACACTCCACCAGTTGTCACATTGAAGAAAATTAATTTGTTTCCAGATAGTCAATTAAGGCTCCAACGCTTACTCTTGCAAAAACATTACAAAAAGCTATTATAAATGTAATTATAGTAGAGAAATTTAATATATCACACTGTTTCTTTACTACAAAAGGATAGCAAGAGGTCTATCTTTACCCAAAAGAAACTTTAGTTGTCATTGAGTCTTCAAGGTATTTTAGCACAGTTCCTCAGACAAATCTGAACAAGTTCACTTGCTTTTGAGTATACGTCTCAATATTTGTAGCCTTTTGAATTGGAGTGAAAACCATGCATACTCAGGAAGTGTACTGTATTTTCTGGAGTATGACTGACTTTTTTTTTTTTTTTTTGTACTTGTTGGAGAGGTTGTGCGACTTATTGTCCGGTGCGACTTATATACAGAAAAAATATGGATTCACGTTCACAAAATTAAATGAGAAGCACACCATTAAACTGACTTTTCATTTTAAAATATAATAATGCTAAAATACCCTCGGCTGTATGTTTATATATATATATATATATATATATATATATATATATATATATATATATATTGTCATGACCCGCCCAGTTCCAGGTTTCAGCCCTTATTTTTCCTCTTTATTTAGTTCTGTTCCTTTTTGCCCCAGCCTTGTTTTATTAATTGCCTTTTTCATCATGTGTTTATTCTATGTTCTATCTTTGCTTTGTCACTTTTTTTTCTTTGTTACTTTTATACTTCAGCCATGTTCCAGTTCCGTCTAGTTTTGTTCTATCAGTCTGTTTTCATGGTTCATCATTTAGTTATTGTTTGCCTATTGTTTTTGCTGTTCTCATTTCTGTTATGTAGTATGGGTATGCCAGGTTTTGTTATCACTTAGTTTCTGTTTTTCTTATAGTTTTGTCTGTCTGTTCCACTTGGTTTTGTCACTATGTGTTATTTCCCATGATTCTGTTTATCACGTTCTGGTATGCTTTTCAGTCCTGATCAAGTTTAGATTTGTGTTCATGTTTTTCTTTGTATGATCTTTAGTTGTCAGGTCCAGGTTCATTGTTATCACAGTCTCTTCTCTTCTCCGCTCACTTACACCTGCCTGTCATTCTCTCTTTGTCTGCACTCCTCTCAGGTCTCTAAGTTGTCATGTCCAGTCTCATTGTTTTCACAGTCTCTGTCTGATCACTGCACTCCCCATTCATCTGTCGTTCACTTGCCCATCTGTCACCGCCTTTCTGCATTTCTTTTGCCTCTTAGTTGTCACCTGACCACGCCCCCTTCCAGGCCCTTTCTCCTCCACGTGCACCTCATTATCTGATTAACACCTGTCCTTATTTAAGCTGCTTCAGCTCACTTCCTCCCTGCTCGTTCGTTGATTCTTTCACCCACCAGCACCTTGTTTCAGTCCTGTTTTGCCAAGCCTTGTTTTTTGACTCTGCTCTGTGTACCGGATCCTGCCATTTGCCTCAGCCCTGACAACTCTGTTTGCTCGTGTACTGACCCAGCTTGTTTTTGACCACATCCTCTGTCTTGTCCCTACCCGGTACTTTTGCTCCGCGGACTGCCTTCCTGTTACTGAACCCTGGTCTGAATTAAACCATCCTTTACGCATACGCCCAGTGGTGAGCCTGCATTTGTGTCCATCCTCTGTGTGTGTCTCGCTTCCGCCCAGTCCTGACAGAACGAACGAGCCAGACATGGACGCAGCGGGCTCGAACCCGGTCGACAGGAACCAGGACCCCGACGCCATCAAAAGGATTTTTGATGACATTCGATTTTATTTGTGTGTTTCCGCGACTGCTACTCTCCAAAGGAAAAATTTGATTTTCTAGACCAGGCATGGGAACTTTTGGAAGCTAATGTTTGGCTTTATGAGCTCTTCCCTGATCTGCAGGACCTGGATGCAATTTTTTCTGGCCAAAGACTTCCCGACTGGATGAAACATCCAGAGGCCCACCTGTCTTCTCAACACCTGCCCTCTGATGACGACGCTGAGTGGAGCGACTGTGATGAAGATGACGATGACAATTCGTCAGAGACAGAGCAGTTTGCAGTCCAGGACACGGTAAATGTGTTATTTAAGATACAGGACCTATTTTTTGAATATCATGACAATCTGAGTCCACAGAACCGATGTCGCATTCTGTCGGCCCTTGATCAGCTTTTACAAGCCGAGCCAGACGTGGTCCACTCTTTTCCTGAACTGAAGAACATAAAATCTCATTTTAAGCAGGGCCTGGTTCCTCCATGCATCGAAGATCCGATTGAGTTTTTGTTTGAATAGGACATCACCGCTGCCTGTTCAACCGCACCTCAGCACATAACAATTTCGGATGCAGCCTGGTGTGCCTCAGTGCAAAAACTGGCCGCACCATCTCAGCCGGAGAAACCGGGATCACAGCCACGCTCAGCACCCATTCTGGCCCCTTCACAGGCACCACCTAAGCCTGCGCTGCATAAGACAAATGTTGAGTCCACATGGGCTGAAGCGGAGCCAGTCTCCACCGTTTTGACGCCATCAGCGCGTTGGCACCATGAAGCCCCAACCGCGCTTACGTCTTGGACTTCCTTATGCCTGACTTCTCAGCGTCTCCCTGAAATGACAACGGCTGTTCCAAGCCTACCACCTGTACCAGCCCTTCGTAAGCCTCGTGCACCTGTACCACGAAAGACCGCGCGCACCGCGCCAGTGGCTGAACCAGTCTCCGCACCTGCGGTGCCTGTGGCACCTGTGGCACCAGTGGCTGAACCAGTCTCCACGCTAGCGGCACCTGTGGCACCAGTGGCTGAACCAGCTTCCGCGCGCACCGCGCCTGCGGCTGAACCAGTCTCCGCACCTGCGGCACCTCCAGCTGAACCAGTCTCCGTGTGCAATGCGCCAGCGGCTGAACCAGTCTCCACGCTAGCGGCACCTGTGGCACCAGTGGCTGAACCAGTCTCCGCGCGCCCCGCGCCAGTGGCTGAACCAGTTTCCGCGCGCCCCGCGCCTGCGGCTGAACCCGTCTCCGCGCACAATGCGCCTTCGTCATCTCCAGCCGGACGAGCAGTAGAGAGTACCGCTTCTGTGGCACCTGCCGCCGGACCGGCCTCAGCGCACGTCACTTTAGCATCGCCAGCGGCTCTTAATGGTTTAACTTCAGTGAGCACCGCGCTAAAGCCAGTCTCGACGCCTGTTGGAGCGTCGACCAAATGCATGCTGTCTGGACCTTCCTCTCCTCAGCCTCCTCGTCCTGCTCCAGTGTTTGTGTCAGCCCAGAAGATGACGCCCGAGGACATTAACCAAGGGACGGTTAGTGACTTTTTATTTGAACTCTATTTGTTACGGGTTTACTTTGTGCTATATTTGTGTACCTCAGTAATTTGTCTGTTCAAAGCCCCATGCCCACTCCTGGGGTGGACCATGAATGACCACGACACAGTTTTTGACGGTCATGACTTGGATGCTGGGTAAAATAATTTTGTTCTTTGGGATCTCCCCAGGGTTTGGTTGTGGGTTCCTGGAAATAATTTCCACCCAACGTCTGTTTAAATCCTCTCTCAGGTCCCTGATTACATCTGTTAATCACTATTATCCACAGAGTTTGGTTAACCATGGTTTGCAATACATTCGGCACTCTGAGAAAGCACAGGGTTTTTTGGTTGGTTCTTTTGTTGGTCTGGTTTTGGTTATTGTTTTCTGTCTGCATTTTTGCTCATTTATGTGGGTTCTTTGCTTTTTATGGTTTTTGTTCAAGTACATTTATTCAGCATATGAGTGTTCTTTTCTGTCTCTTTTTAGTCATTTTCTTAGGGTATTGTGCATATACCTAAATGTCATGTGTTATGGATTCTTACGTTGGTTTGATTTGGTCAGTACCTGGAATGTGGACGCACTTTGTTTTTCTTTTGATGGGCTGTTCGGCTTAGCTCATCTC
The DNA here is from genome assembly GCF_902500255.1 of Thalassophryne amazonica. Classification (NCBI taxonomy): domain Eukaryota; kingdom Metazoa; phylum Chordata; class Actinopteri; order Batrachoidiformes; family Batrachoididae; genus Thalassophryne; species Thalassophryne amazonica. Next base: position 89,113,713 of record NC_047104.1, on the reverse strand, counting down.
CTTTTTGCGCAGTGGCTTCTCCATACTGTGGGACTCCTCCTGAGGAGGTAGTTTTCTTCACACCACTGTTTTGGAGTAATTTGCCCTAAATATGGCCCAGATTGTTCCTCTGGCACCGCTCTGGGGGTCGGTTTGTCCCATAGTCGAGTCCCTGATGTGTCCTTGCATGTTACTTCCCAGGTCCGCCCTCCAGACCCGGTGGTTAATCATGACCCAGTTGTTTGTCACGTGCCCAGGCCCTGCATTAAGCCGCATGGTCACCCTCCTGAGCCGCCTGGAGATCGCTTTCCTGCCATGGCTATGCCTTATTTTGGATCCCACGACCGCCTGCCAGGGTTTCGCTGTTCGGGTTTTCCCCTACCTGTTTTTCTGGGGTCTGTCAGTCGTCCTTGAGGCCTCCTCTTTTTTGGGCCCTGTTATGGCTCTCCTGCCTCGGTCTGCCCACCGTCCTGGGCCCCCGGCCGCCGACCCAGTGTCGGGTCGTTTTTGGGCGGGTGCCCTGGGGCACCTGCTTGGGGGAGGGGTACTGTCATGACCCGCCCAGTTCCAGGTTTCAGCCCTTATTTTTCCTCTTTATTTCGTTCTGTTCCTTTTGCCCCAGCCTTGTTTTATTAATTGCCTTTTTCATCATGTGTTTATTCTATGTTCTATTTTTGCTTTGTCACTTTTTTTCTTTGTTACTTTTATACTTCAGCCATGTTCCCGTTCCGTCTAGTTTTGTTCTATCAGTCTGTTTTCATGGTTCATCATTTAGTTATTGTTTGCCTATTGTTTTTGCTGTTCTCATTTCTGTTATGTAGTATGGGTATGCCAAGTTTTGTTATCACTTAGTTTCTGTTTTTCTTATAGTTTTGTCTGTCTGTTCCACTTGGTTTTGTCACTGTGTTATTTCCCATGATTCTGTTTATCACATTCTGGTATGCTTTTCAGTCCTGATCAAGTTTAGATTTGTGTTCATGTTTTTCTTTGTATGATCTTTAGTTGTCAGGTCCAGGTTCATTGTTATCACAGTCTCTTCTCTTCTCCGCTCATTTACACCTGCCTGTCATTCTCTCTTTGTCTGCACTCCTCTCAGGTCTCTAAGTTGTCATGTCCAGTCTCATTGTTTTCACAGTCTCTGTCTGATCACTGCACTCTCATGCCCCGCACCTGCACTTTGTCATCACTGTTGGCCACACCCCATTCATCTGTCGTTCACTTGCCCATCTGTCACCGCCTTTCTGCATTTCTTTTGCCTCTTAGTTGTCACCTGACCACGCCCCCTTCCAGGCCCTTCCAGGCGAGCCTGCATTTGTGTCCATCCTCTGTCTGTGTCTCGCTTCCGCCCAATCCTGACACACACACACATATATATATATATATATATATATAGTGCATTTATTGTAATTTACATTAATTATTAAGATCCTATTGTCTTACGTACAATGTGTACTTGTTCAATAAAACCCCTCTTTCAATCAATCAATCCATCATATACAACATTTGCACTTTAACGGTGTCTGCAGTGGGGCGTGCGTGTGCATATACATGAGCTTTTGACAAGAGCGGAAGTTAGCTTTGAGTTAGCGTGCACACTGACATCTGTGAAATGTCTTGTAAATCACTCTAAAGGTGTTATCAGGTTACAAAAACAGCATTTTGAATTTTAGAAGTGTTTATTTCTCGCTAGATTTTGCATAATATATGAAAATTGGTTACATTTACACACAAATGAAACAAATGAGTTTGCAGCTAGCTAGACCAGCCACTGACACCACAGTGCCGCTCTACTCTGATTGGCTGTCACCCTCGCTCCTCAAAAAGTACAGACAGACAGACGTATGGACAGACAGATGCAAATTCTTCACAATACCCGATAGCCACATTTGATGGCCTCTGGTAAAAACGAGAGTGGTGGAAGCTTCTGAACAGGGCTTGATTACATTCAGCACGTGTTTAAAGCTGAGTCAATCACATTTAAAGTGTTATTTTTACGAGTGATCATGATGCCGTTACCATTTTTAGTTTTTCCCCATGTCGGGCTCCAAATAAAATCCAATTAGCAGTCATGCTCATTTCAAGCAAATAAATATGAATAACTGTCTTTATCAAACAGCAAAGAGTACTGTTTATTGACACAAAGAATTGCACCGTAAAAATGCACAGGAACAGACACTAATGTCTGTGTGCACAAATGAACAGATGTTCATGTCTATGTGTCTGCGTTGTTATGGTGCAAACAAACAGATGTTCGTTTCTACAGCAGAGTAACAATGTGAACAGGAAAAGATAAATGCACTGTGAGCTAATTTAACACTGAACTTACGATAAATTTGTGTTGGACTGCTCTGTCAGTTTGGGAAATGTTCCACATAGAAATATAATCCACTTTTTGAGCAGTGGGCTCAAAAAGTCAGAGTGATGAATCACTATTAAAAGGAAAAGTTCCAAACAGCTGTCTCCACTCTGGGAAGAGACTCAAATAAAGAAGTCTGAACACAAAACGAGGTTCCGGCAGGTCCCCATAGCTGGGAAGATCCACGAAAAGAGTCCTGTGCTCATCCAGAGGGAGAAACCACCTGCTGGTCCATGCCTTCAGCTGCAGGAGAGGGGGAAGCGATGGAGCAACTCCTTCCACCAGCCACGGCACAACCTTAGCCCCGCTTCTTACCCAAAGTTACAGTGTGCCACCAAATCTTTCCCAAGATGCCTCTTTTGAGGAAGGGCATGTAGAATCAAAGGAACCACCAGAATAAGATTGAGAAATAAAGAAAGGCAAAAAACTTTATTTGTTCTGAAGAAATACTGTAACGTGTTTTTTGTTTTGTTTTGTTTTTTCTGGAAAACCACATTTTTGAATGAAGATGGACATTTTGATAAGATAATGATTAGAGTTGCCAAATTACAATTCTAACTGAAGCTGTAATGTTGAAAATCACATAGCTCTTCCTGGGGTCATAAGTAATCCTGCACAAGTTTAGATTATACTTGCCACACAGATTGGCCGATCCTTGCAAAATTCTGTGAATAAAAACAGGACAGATAGCACGACAAATTCATGGCAGGAAACGTTTTCTGATTAACATCAGAAAAATGGTGCATAAAAATATATGTCCAGGGTCATAAATGATGCCACTCAGTGGCTTGAGGCTTAAGAGAATTAAGGAAGTAGAAGTAATTCCCTGTCATCCCATTAGATTGTTTCTTATACCCAGATAATGTAGTACAAAGAGGATGTAAGTCTGCAACAATCATAGACGGGACGCCTGTCAATTACACACCACTACCCCAACCAGCCTGGTGGACTGTGACAATGTGGAAAAAATGTTTTAAGCGCAAAGAACAGACCATGAAACAAACCATGGTTTCCAGACTGGAGTGTCATCTCAGAGCCACCTCAAGGTGACACCTCTGACGCTCTAGCACCCAACGGAAGCTTTTCCCAAGTCTTCAAGTTGATGATGTACACACCATCACTTTTCCTTTTATAGACACACTGTTCCATCTGGAAGTCCAGGTTGATACCTCCTAAATGGGTTTCTGCAGCCAGGAAAAACTGAATGACTGTGCAAGAAGGAGAAGAGTGAGGAAAGTCACCAAGACACCCAGAAGAAGTTATAGGCTTTTGTTACTGTGATTGGAGAAATTGTGCATAGTGCATGTTTTGCATTATGGTAAGCACTTTTCCATTTGCACCAGAAGCTCAAAGCTCTTGACAATTATGTGTTGCATTCACCCAGTCACATAAACACACTCACACATCAATGTCATGTGCTGCCATGCAAAGTGTTCACTACACACCAAGAGCAACTTTAGGGGAGGTGATGGTCTAGTCTTTAAGTGTTGGGCTTGAGACCAGAGGATCCTCGGTTCAAATCCCAGTCTGACCTGAAAATCACTAAGGGCCCTTGGACAAGGTCCTTAATCCCCTAGTTGCTCCTGGTATGTAGTGGGTGCCTTGCATGGCAGCAACCTGACAGTGGGATGAATGTGAGGCTTTGATGTGTAAAGCGCTTTGAGCGTCTGATACAGATGGAAAAGCGCTATATAAATGCAGTCCATTTACCATTTAACTATGGGATTAAGGACCTTGCCCACCGGCCGTGAGTGATTTTCTGGTCTGGCTTGGTTTTGAACCGAGGATCCACTAGTCTGAAGCCCAAAGCATAAGCTTAACCACTAGACCATCACCTCCCCCACTTATACAGCTTCATAATGAAGTAGAGCAGAGAAAGATTTTCTTTCACCAAAACATCAAATCTAGGCTTGCATCTCAGATTTACTTTCTGGCAAATTGTAGATGAACTTTTCAGGTCTTCTATACCACTTCATCGTGAAACTGTATAACTCGAGTTTCAAAATGCAAAATATGCACTATGCAGAATTTGCCAGAGAAGACTGTAACATCTTCTGGGTTGTCTGGGTGTTTTGGTGGCTTTCCTCATTCTTCTCCTTGCCACATCCACACCACCACGGAACCACCTTTGGCCCAGTATGACAAAAGCCCAGGCAGACAAACTGGTACATCCACACATCTCCAAAACAACAACCTACCTGGTGAAACATCAGCATGCCTGTTGAAAACATGGGCATCCCCTTGGTCTTATTCAGCTACTTGGATCCTCAACACTCAGGCACTTGCGTGCTGGATCGTGCACAGAAAAATATGACACTTGGCTAAAATGTGGAAGCTGACACTTCCTCACAATGCAAGTGATACTCGTCATATTAGTATCTCGAAGCATCCACACATTTGATGCTGTCATTCCAGTGGTACCCAAACTGTTATTTAATAATTTCATGGCAATAAAAAATACACATGTGCAGTGTGCCATGGAATGAAAACTACTGTGCTTTTCAAGGCTGAAATATTTTTGCCAAGTTGCTCAGTAGATATTGATGAGTTCAAGACAGAGTTTTCAGTTCATAATGTGGACCTCTTCCTGTGAAGTAAGGCATGCAGTGTGAGAGGAGACACCATAGTAGTGACTCTAAACTCTGCTGTGACTTTGCTCTTATGTTCCCAGCCCTTGCCTGAGGCAGTAAACGGCTTTACTCACTAAGGGAGGGAGGAGAAGGAGGTGGGGTGGGATGGGATGGAAGGAGAGAGAAGGCAGAGGCAGGTTAGATTAGGGTTGACAGGGTAATGCTTTGAAAAGGGGCCTTGTAGATGATTTATTCTCAAACCCTTCTACATAATGGGCTGCTGTGTGTTTTTATTAAGGCAGATCGGGACGGAGTTATGATCACTTTCTTAGACACTCAGTGGTCTGTCGTGCACTCTTATCTTTAGCCTCTTAATCCTTTTTCATATCTCAAGTTCTCTGCCTTGCATGCACTCCCTCAGATATGCACATGCAGAAATTGTTCCCACTCCCGCATTTTATTTTTACAATACTTGCTAATCCATAATTCTCATCCTGATCAGAATTATTTGGAAATGAATTCAATGATTTTTTTTTTCTTTTTTGGAATCAACATATTTCAAAAAATGTCATGTAAAATAACTGGCACAGTTAACCCTTGATGACACTAACTCATCACTCATCTTCTTATATCCAGGATCGAGTCGTGAGGACACAAGCTCCAGCAGCTTCCCTTTCTTGAGCAACATTAACCACCTTTGACTGGGGGATACCAAGGCATTTCCAGGCCAGTGTGGAGATATAATCTCTCCACTTAGTCCTGGCTCTTCTCTGGGGACTCCTCCCAGATGGACGTCCCTGGGACACCTCCCTAGGGAGGTGCCTAGGCAGGATCCTTACCAGATGCCCCAACCACATCAGCTGGCTCCTTTCAACATGAAGGGGCAGCGGCTCTACACCAAGCTCCTCACGGATAACCGACCTTATCACCTTATCTCTAAGGGAGTTCTTTTGATGATCTAGTCCTCCTTAATGAATTCAGCAGAAATCACTTTCAAAAATATTTCCTTTCAACATTCCAGATGGATGAGTGTGCGTTCTCCATCACTGAGTATATCTTGGACCCCATTTATGTCAGTCATTAAGACACACAAATTGGAAAGTGGTTGTTGGGGTTTGGTCAGGACTGAGGTCGTTTACTTGTAACTGTGTTTTTTATGTGTGTCCCATCACCTGTCATTCAGCTGTCTGAGTCTGTGTTCTCTTGGGTTCCTGGGTCCTGGAGTCCGCGATCATGTGCACTTTTTGTGTTTGTGTCACCCTGCAAGTCCCAGTCCCTGCATGTGTGTATTGTTGCAATCCTCCTGGAATCTGTCTCCATTATGTGTGTATGGAACTGTCTGTCGTTGTTGCTCCACTACGGGGGGGGGGGGGGGGTCTGTCATCTGCTTTGATCACTTTGTCTGTTGTTGCATTTTTGGATTTAGGTTTTTAGGCTTGGTCTCGATTGTATTATCACTGTCACTTTGGAGAATTAAACACCTTGGTTTATGCACAAAACTCCTTGTCTCCTGCTGCCTGCATCCTGGGGCCCTATCTTGATCCTCTGCAGTATTGGGCACAGCTAACCAAAAAGTTAGCTTCGATAACCATTAATCTAATAACTGACAAGTTATCTTTTATGACGCTAAACTGATAAACTGCTAAAAATTTTCACTTTCACTTTCGCTGCTGGTTAATTTCAAGGATCACAAATATATAAGAATGCATGAAAAATTAATGAAAAAAAAAAAAAAAACCCAAACACTGTCATCATCTTTCAAAAGCAGTAAAACACGGTATTAAAATTCACAGTTTATCTCGGTATTAGATACACCGTCATTTACGAACTAAAAAGCTGCTGCTTTTTTTCACACATTTCAACCCTCTGGCTTAAACAACTGAAATACGTCCATTAATGCATTGATTTGCAGAGTAAAATACATGGAGTAAATATAAATTCTTACGTGTTCATTTCAGTGGCATTCATCTGAATAAATAATCTACATAAAGTGTCCTTTTTAAAAAAAATCCATAACAGTGTCTAAACGCGAAGCAAAGTCCCTCTGTACACACAGCTGTGCCATGAGAGCTCCTCTCCCCCACCGAGTCTTGGTGATTGAATTACAGCCACAAAGAAATAAAATAAAATAATGTTAAAATGAGTCTGTCTTGTTTTTGTGTCAAGCGGACTCACTCACTGTAATGTCCAAAGTGAACCTGAACTACACTACCCACAATGCTCACTGCATCGACCGGCCAATCACATTTTCCGCTTAATGATGACCGCTTAATGATCAGCAAGCGACAGGCAGCCAGTCTACTACAAACACACAACAGACAGACTAAAATGTTTGATTTTAGGGTTTACAAACGTTTTGGATCATTAAAATTTGCTCACTTTACCAGCAAAAAAAAAAAAAAAAAGTCTGAACTAAATTTATTGGAAGATAATTGGTCCAATGATGGTTTTAAAATTTATCTGAAAAGCTAAGCAAAAACATTAGCTTTGATAATTATCTATTATCAGATTAGCTGAACTGTGGCCACCATTGATCCTTTGTAGTGCAAACTGTAATGGCCCCTTCACACATAACACAAAGTTGGGCGAATGCGGCAGAAACAGGCCGAAAAATGACGAATTGGGGGACCCAAAAAATTCCAGCTGTATTCAGGAGGGACAGATGGTTGAACAGCCATGTACGGATGCCGTACGATCACGTGGCAACAGTTTTGTGCACACTCGTGTGCACGCGCACTAACACAGTGTGACCATATGAGAGGTGTGATACTACATCACACAGCAGCGGAAGCAATAAAATGTTGTACAAATGTACATAAATTGAAGAAAATGTGTAAGGACCAAATAATGTGAGAGCACAGAACATTATAAGAACAATGAATGTACTGTTTAAATGTAAGACAATGATATTATTGGTTATAAAGGGCTTAATGACTTGACTGTCTGTGTTGGAATTGAGGAAACAAATGGATTTTGTTTTGTCTGTTAAAATATTCAATTTCTGTTATAAATAGCAGACAATACAAAATTATCGCCCTTCTGTTCTTCTTTGTCCATGAACCATGCCACCCATGGATGTAAATAAGGAATTAATGAACTGACATTCATGAAATGATGCACTCACATCATGAACACATCAGCCAGCCACAAAAAGCGTCCATGTATCCAGCTGTCTCTGGCCAATCGGGATGCGGCACACCGAAGGATACCATGTCAAATGGACTATAACTCACGTGCTGGACATGACATTTCAATTGTCAGCTGGTCGTTCACATGATCAGATAGGCACAGCTGAACGTGTTCAAAAGGTGTATTCTTCACAATGTCATGAAAGCCTGCCAACACGTGCATCACGGTGGTGTGTTGAAAGGTTATGTTCTTCATGGCACGATATGTGTTCTCCAGCTGTGAGTTGCAATGACACAGTGGTCCGGTGCGCCACACCTCTCTTTCTGGAGCAGCAAAAGGCTCACATGAATGGGCTCACGGCTCCAGGATGTGGGGCAAATGAGCTGCCCACGTTGGTCTGTCAGTCAGACTAGATGGACCATGTGGACATTGCGATCGCATGTCATGTGAGGTGCAGCAGGCCTGTGAGCTGTTTTTATTTTTCACCATGTCATGAGAGCCTGCTGACATGTGTGTTGTGGTGGCATGTTGAGAGGTGATGTTCTTCATGGCACAATATGTGTTCTCCAGATTTGAGTTGTGATGACACAGTGGCTAGGTATGGTAAGGTAATGACCTTTTGTGAGCAATGGACTCAGATACCACTACAGTCTTGTTGCTGCTGGATCTTAGTGCTGCGTTTGATACTGTGGATCATCATATTTTTACTCAATAGGCTGGAGAATCACTTTGGGATTACTGGAACTGCTCTTGCATGGTTGACGTCATACCTGTCCAGTTGTTCTTACTGGGTATTGTGTAATGGCACCTCCTCTGATCGTACTGACCGTAGGGACATGAAGTTTGGGGTTCCACAGGGATCCATTTTATGCCCCCTGCTTTTTTCCCTTTATGTAGCACCCCTTGGGAATATACTGCGGCGCTTTGGGATTCCCTTTCATTGCTATGCTGATGACACTCAATTGTACATGCCAATAACTGCTGGTAATCTCATTCACATAAAATCTTTGGAAGATTGCCTTGCATCAGTAAGAAGTTGGATGTCTAGTAACTTCCTACTTTTAAATTCTGATAAGACTGAAGTTATGGTTCTTGGTCCAGCGAGGTATCGGCATTAATTTGATCAGCTAGCACTTAGCTTAGGTTCATGTGTTATATATCTTACGGATAAAGTGAGGAACCTTGGAGTAATTTTTGATCCTACGTTGTCCTTTGATCTCCACATTAGAGACATTACGAGGACTGCTTTCTTCCATTTACGAAATATAGCGAAGATTCATCCCATCCTGTCTTTGGCTGATGCTGAGACTTTGATTCATGCATTTGTCTCTTCTAGATTGGACTATTGTAATGCTGTATTTTCTGGCTTACCGCAGTCCAGGATTAGGGGTCTTCAACTGGTTCAAAACGCTGCTGCCAGACTTTTGACACAAAGCAGAAAGTTTGACCACATTATGCCCATTTTGGCATCCCTGCACTGGCCTCCAGTTCCTGCAAGATCGGATTTTAAAGTACTGTTATTAGTTTATAAAATTGTTCGTGGATTTGCACCTCCCTATCTGGCTGACCTGGTAAGCCCCTATGTACCAGTTCGGGCCCTGCGTTCTCAGGGTGCAGGACTTCTGTGTGTTCCCAGGATGAATAAAAAGTCTGCCTGTCACAGAGCTTTCTCCTACTGTGACCCAGCTCTGTGGAACAATCTCCCGGCACACATTCGGCGGTCGGATACTGTGGAGACTTTTAAGTCACGTTTAAAGACTCATTTGTTTTCCCTGTTTTATCATTAGTGTTATGATGTGTTTTTATTTTTGTATTCTTTTATGGTTGTCTTTCTTTTATGGTCGTCTTTTTATTGTGTTTTGAATTTTTAATTGTTTTTTTTTTATGTTGTGTGAAGCACCTTGAGACGATTACATCGTGAATTGGCGCTATATAAATTAATACATTTGATTTGATTTGATTTAGGTATGACATGATCATCACCTTGGTGAATGCGCATGTTCACCAAGGACAGCTTTGGTATATGGAGTATGATACAATCATTGACAATATGTTTTATTATGGAATGATTTCAATTGGTGTACTTTGTTTCCATGAAATACAATGCAATCTGATGCAGTTCTTTGTTTAATATTGTTAGATAATATCTGTGCTAATGCTTTATTTTATGTTAGCTATAAGTATATGTGTTATCTGTATGGAAGTTCTGAGAAATATAAGTTAAGTTTTACTTCATCATACAAGGTCTGTCAATAAAGTATAGGTCCTTTTTATTTTTTTCAAAAACTATATGGATTTCATTCATATGTTTTTACGTCAGACATGCTTGAACCCTCGTGCGCATGCATGAGTTTTTCCACGCTTGTCGGTGATGTCATTCGCCTGTGAGCACTCCTTGTGGGAGGAGGAGTCCAGCCCCTCGTCGGAATTCCTTTGTCTGAGAAGTTGCTGAGAGACTGGCGCTTTGTTTGATCAAAATTTTTTCTAAACCTGTGAGGCACATCGAAGTGGACATGGTTCGAAAAATTAAGATGGTTTTCGGTGAAAATTTTAACGGCTGATGAGAGATTTTGAGGTGATACTGTCACTTTAAGGACTTCCCACGCAGTGGGACGTCACGCAGCACTCCCAGGCGCTGTCGTCAGCCTGTTTCAAACTGAAAACCTCCACATTTCAGGCTCTATTGATCCAGGACGTCGTGAGAGAACAGAGAAGTTTCAGAAGAAGTCGGTTTCAGCATTTTATCCGGATGTTCCACTGTTAAAGAAGATTTTTTTTAATGAAAGACGTGCGGACGGATTGCAGCATCAGCTCGCAGCCGCTGCAACGCTCCGCCACAGGAAAAACACCTCTGTTGGAAGCCTTAAGGACAAGTTGGAACATGTCCAGCTGTTAAACAATTTCTCAGATACTCACTCCACTGAAAGCCATCAAAAGCCGCCTGGATTTTACAAATGGTTATCAACACGGAGGTGTTTTTCCTGTGCCGCCGCACCGCGCCGGCTGCGTCCCGACGCACGGACCCGTCCGCACGTCTTTCATTAAAAAAATCTCTTTTGTCCCAGACAGCCCAGAAGTTACAGGCTTCTGTGGCTGTGATTGGAGACATTGTGTATAGTGCACTGTATATAGTGCTGTTGACCCTGACTGGGGATGCTGTCGGGTGGTGGAAGGAGTACTTCGAGGATCTCCTCAATCCCATCGTCATGTCTTCCAAAGACGAAGCAGAGACTGGGGACTCAGAGGTGGACTCATCCATTACCCAGGCCAAAGTCACCGAGGTGGTTAGAAAGCTCCTCGGTGGCAAGGCTCCTGGGGTGGATGAAATCCGTCCTGAGTACCTTAAGTCTCTGGATGTTGTGGGACTGTCTTGGCTGACACGCCTATGCAACATCGCGTGGCGATCGGGGACAGTGCCTCTGGATTGGCAGACCAGGGTGGTGGTCCCTCTGTTTAAGAAGGGGGACCGAAGGGTGTGTTCCAACTATAGGGGGATCACACTCCTCAGCCTCCCCGGTAAGGTCTATTCCAGAGTACTGGAGAGGAGAATTCGACCGATGGTCGAACCTTGGATTCAGGAGGAGCAGTGTGATTTTCGTCCTGGTCGCGGCACACTGGACCAGCTCTACATGCTCCATCGGGTGCTCGAGGGTTCATGGGAGTTCGCCCAACCAGTCCATATGTGTTTTGTGGATCTGGAGAAGGCGTTCGACCGTGTCCCTCGGAGCACCCTGTTGGGAGTGCGCCGGGAGTACGGGGTCCGGGGTCCTGTACGACCGCAGCAGGAGCTTGGTTCGCATTGCCGGTAGTAAGTCAAACCTGTTTCCAGTGCACGTTGGCCTCCGCCAGGGCTGCCCTTTGTCACCGGTTCTGTTCATTATTTTTATGGACAGAATTTCTAGGCGCAGCCAGGGTGTAGAGAGGGTCTGGTTTGGGAACCACAGAATCTCGTCTCTGCTGTTTGCGGACGATGTGGTTCTGTTGGCTTCGTCAAATCAGGACCTTCAGCGTGCACTGGGGCAGTTTGCAGCCGAGTGTGAAGCGTCCGGGATGAAAATCAGCACCTCCAAATCTGAGGCCATGGTTCTCGACCGGAAAAAGGTGCTTTGCCCTCTTCAGGTCGGTGGAGTGTCCTTGCCTCAAGTGGAGGAGTTTAAGTATCTCGGGGTCTTGTTCACGAGTGAGGGACGGATGGAGCGTGAGATCGATAGACGGATCGGTGCAGCAGCTGCAGTGATGCGGTTGCTGTATCGGACCGTCATGGTGAAGAGAGAGCTGAGTAGGGGGGCAAAGCTCTCGATTTACCAATCGATCTACATTCCGATCCTCACCTATGGTCATGAGATTTGGCTCATGACCGAAAGAACGAGATCGCGAGTACAAGCGGTACAAGTTTCCTCCGCAGGGTGGCTGGGCGCTCCCTTAGAGATAGGGTGAGGAGCTCGGTCACTCGAGAGGAGCTCAGAGTCGAGCCGCTGCTCCTCCACGTCGAAAGTAGTCAGTTGAGGTGGCTCGGGCATCTTTTCTGGATGCCCCCTGGATGCCTCGCTGGAGCGGTGTTCCGGGCATGTCCCATTGGAAGGAGGCCCCGGGGAAGACCCAGGACACGCTGGAGGGACTACATCTCTCGGCTGGCTTGGGAACGCCTTGGTTTTCCCCTGGAGGAGCTGGGGGAGGTGTGTGTGGATTGGGAGGTCTGGGCGGCTTTGCTTGAGCTGCTGCTCCCGTGACCCGACTCCGGATAAAGCGGAAGAAAATGGATGGATGGATGGATGGATGGATGGATGGATGGTGTATAGTGCATGTTTTGCATTTACAACTTATGTGGTATAGAAGAGGATTTTATTAAAAAGAAGACCTGAAAGTTCAGCTACAGTTTGCCAGAAAATACATCTGAGATGCAAGCCTAGATGTTTTGGTGAAAGAAAGCCCTCCTCTGTTTAGATGGGTGGCCAGTTCTAGCAAGAGTCCTGGTGGGTCCAAACTTCTTCCAGTTATGGATGATGAAAGCCACTGTGCTCATTGGGACCTTCAAAGCAACAGAAATATTTCTGTACCCTTCTCCAGATTTGTGCCTTGAGACAATCCTGTCTTGGAGGTCTACAGACAATTCCTTTGACTTCATGCTTGGTTTGTGCTCTGACATGCACTGTCAGCTGTGGGACCTTATATGTAGACTGGTGTGTGTCTTTCAAATCATGTCCAATCAACTGAATTTACTCCAGGTGGACTCCAATTAAGCTGTAGAAACATCTCAAGGATGACCAGTGGAAACAGGATGCACCTGAGCTCAATTTTGAGTTTCATGGCAAATGCTGTGAATACTTCTTAGGGGAGGTGATGGTCTAGCGGTTAAGCGTTGGGCATGAGACCAGAAGATCCTCGTTTGAAATCCCAGCCTGACTGGAAAATCACTTAAGGGCCCTTGAGCAAGGTCTTTAATCCCCTATTGCTCCCGCTGTGTAGTGAGTACCTTGTATGGCAGCACCCTCACATCAGGGTGAATGTGAGGCATTATTTGTAAAGTGCTTTGAGCGTCTGATGCAGCTGGAAAAGCGCTATATAAATGCAGTCCATTTAACATTTACTTACAGTATGTACATGTGATTCCTGATTTTTTTCTTTTAGTTTTAATAAATTTGCAAAAATTTCTAAAATACCTTTTTCAAATGGTCATTTTGGAGTATTGTGTGTAGAATTTTGAGGAAACAAAAAATATTTTTTTCTATGTTGGAATAAGGATTGTAGCCCTGCAAAATGTGGAAAAGCTGAAGTGCTGTGAATACATTCTGGATTCACTGCAGTTTCACTGAAACATCCTTGTTGCTGGAAGACGATGTAGTCCTGCAGCTCTTCATCAATACAGTCTGATTCAAATAAATATGGACAGTCAACAAATTCACGTGGCTCATCTGTGTGTTCAAAATGATCTAAATATTCAGCTATGACTGTAAATACACTTCACTACTACACTGGTAAACAGCAACGTGCTGATCATCAATAACAGCCTTGTGTGGACTTAACCCTCTGGGGTCTGAGGGCATTTTTTGGACAGCTCACTCGCCTGGCATAAATGTTTTACTATTGCTGTTAACAGCTCTCCCTGCATCCCACAATCAAGTTTTATGTCTCTTTTTGTCAGGACAACCTGTGCTTTCATAATATATATGCTTTTGTTGTTTTTTTATAAGTGTATTAAAGGTTTACAATCAAAAATTAGGATGAAAAAGTAAAGCAGAAAATAACTTTCCACACACATTTATTCAAAACATACAGCAAACTAATAATCATTGATAATAATCAACTGTTCTGACACTTTATAAAGGTAATTTGAGGTCTTGTGTGAAAGACTGTACAACAAAAAGGTTCAAACAATAAACACAAATGCACATTTTGAACAGTATATATACAAAATGGTCTATGCATTTTTTTTGTCTTCATGGTAAAAGCAACAGAGTTATCCAGTAACATTCACATGCAAACTAGTGGAGCAATCCTGATAAATGGTAAATGGACTGCATTTATATAGCACTTTTCCATCTGCATCAGACGCTCAAAGCGCTTTACAATTATGCCTCACATTCACTCCGATGTCAGGGTGCTGCCATACAAGGTGCTCACTACACACCGGGAGCAACTAGAGGATTAAAGACCTTGCCCAAGGACCCTTAGTGATTTTCCAGTCAGGCTATTCAAACGGGCCAACTAGTAACATATCAGTCCTGAAGATGATCTTTGGCTTTTCACGTGAGGTGAATCTGCCCTACAATTGGATTTTGGAAAACCATGTGATGATGAACTCATTCCGATTAGACACTCACATTGTGCACGTCATCACACAGCTTCTATGAGGAGTACAAAGATGGCCGATGGCTGGCTCGAAAATCTGCGCAGTTAACTTTTCAGCAAAAAAAAAGAGTAAGTTTCTATCTCATATCATTAAAAAATTATTTATAATTTAGTAAAGCTTGGTCTTAGCAGCGTCAGCCCCAGAGGGTTAAGAAAGCTCTGGTGCCTCAGCTGAGTCATTTAAAAACTTTTAGTGAAGTAAAGACACATGCATAGCTTTAAGGATGTCCTCCATGCTTCCCAACACATATAACGACATTTTATCTGAATCAGTGGTGACAAGAAGTATTTTACTGTGATGTTTTAGCTTGCCCTGAATGCTTACACTGTATAGTTCTTTAACCCATGATGGGTTTAATGTTAAAACTAAATACTGGACTGGTTAAATTAATTTTTGTCCCAAGTAAAAGCTGAAGCCCAAAATATCTGAAGTAGGCACCAGGTTAAATAAATGCAAGATTTCCCCTTTAAAGCAACCCTGTCACCCCTGCTGAGGACCCAGTGTTATCCTGAACTAGCAGACTCAATGCCTACTAGCAGTGAGACTTCTCCTCCAACTCAGCCAGAGGGAGTTTTGTCTTTTTCTGTATTTTTTCTACATGGTGTTTAAAGTTTCAGTTGCTGGGCTGCACCACTCTGTGTGGGAGTGTAGCGGTTTAGAGTACACCAAAAATGGAAAACACATTCAAAATGATTTTTTTTTCATGAAGGGTGAATGAAAATGACAGTTTGAGCAATTTAAGGTCATTGCTCATCTAAACTACAAAAATTTTAAGCATGTCGTGCTCAATATATGAATGGTATGAAATCAGTGTGACTTTGTGATCTTTCTTTTTTACCTTGTGATATTAAGCATACTTGTTTTTATCTTTTACCTGCTCTGTCTGCAGATAGGAGATCGAAGGTCTTGATGCTTGTATTGGAGTATCTTTGTGGCATTGCTGACAAAAATGGTTTATCTTAATGCAAGCCCATTCTGTGCAATTATTACCAGATTGAATTCTGTTTCTTTTCATTTCAATTTCTTCACAGTTTCACTGTTTTAGCTGCTTTCGTAACCTTCAGAGTGTGACTTCCTGTGAGTGGGGCAAACAAGGCTGACAACAGCAGTTTCAGTGAAGTCGGGTCAAAGTTGCTTTCGAGAACGTTAGAGCAGCCGGTGAGAGAGATCTGGCTCTGGTTGGACAAACCAGACAGGAAGCAATGTTTCACTCTGCAAGGCTGAGAAAGATATGAGATATGATGAGGTTCTGGTAAAAGATGGACGCCTTCTCCGAGCTATAGCAGGAAGGAGCAGATATAGATACTATTCCTGCCACAGCACTGAGAAGGTACAGCTCATATCGGATCATCATGTTACCAGCGAAAGCAAACACAACTGCGAGACAAGAAATCGAACAGGAAAAAGTATTTGCAAGATTCACAATGGGTTGTTAGTAATCAGTCCTTTAAGAAAATTATTCTTAACATAAGGTAGGAAACTGGATCCAAATACACATCTACCAGCACATCTACCACAGGTACCAGCCATGCATAGTGAAGCAACCTGCATCAGACCGCTGTCACATCATGACAGGAGCTGTGGAATTTCATTCAATTCACACTAGAGTATCTACAGATATGCACCAGTCTGATGGTCTGTATAGGACTTACGTCTTTGTTAGAACAGTAAAATTTTGGGAATGCTTAAAATGAAAGCCTCTGCAATAGGTATTTTGCACAACATTACCCTTTTAATTAAGATTTTCCATGACTGGCAAAGCTCAAGTGGTTTGGGCAATTGCTTGCAAAACAGATGTATATCTGGTGTTGTGCCAGGGTGGGCATCCGACATAATGAGCATGCAGGTCTACTTCAGATCTGTTTCATGCTATGGAGAAAAGCACAGGCACCAACAGGCTTCAGGGTCTATATACGATTTGTATCGATACTTCTATTGCAGAATGACCAAATGGCACATGATTGTGCCAAAGTTCACCACAAGAATGGACAACACATGCAGGACATGTTGTTTCAGGATGGCAAATTTCATGCCTCATACACCACATGACCCGAAGAGTGCCATTTTTATTCAAACATTACATAACAAATGGCCAACCTGTGCACTTTATTCACTCACACATTATTTACACTCACTGGTGCCAAATGGCTCTTCTCTGTATGTTAACACCAGATTCACTTACTTAATAAGACTACTACTAGAACAACACAAAATATTCACAAATAACAGAATATTCACAATTCTTGTGCTCCAATTCCCAAGTCAGAGTCAACTGTTCCCCCAAATACTAAAATATAATGTGGATTTTGTTATCCTGCATAACTCAAAATAGTGCTAGAGACTCTTCTTAACAGCACTTGATGTTGGAGTTAAAAAGAAGCTAGTGTTATTTTTGTGCACAATAGGATGATTGGGTTATTTTGAGTCATATATTAAGGCAGAGTTGGTGGGACATTTAGCAGAAATCTACTGCACTCAATCGGTTTTTAGAAATGTTCTCCCAAAAATGCCCCACGCATACATAACTGAGAATTCAGTGTCATTTCCAACAGCAGAAAGCCAACACTTACATCACCATAAATCCAGCAAATTCGTTTTCGAGACAGTTTTGTGAAAACCAGCATTCATTATCTAAGCCCGTTCATCGGAACGTGTCAGCAGGTATTTTCGATGTTCTGAGTGTGTCAGTGTTTTCGTTTGCACAGCGGCGGCACGAGCTGCAGCCCGTGTGACTTTTAAAGTGGTGAGAAATGATACAGTATCTGTGGCAACAGAAACTTCACTACCTGTCTCTCCCTTTTCTTGCACACACCCTCCTCCCTCAATTTCCACATACAGATGTCGGGCTATACTTGCAGGTGCACGTAGGCACACACATGAAAACAGAATCCAGCGTTGACTCACACATGCAGACATATCTCAGAACCTCAGTGTGACCGCCTTTACCACAGATTTTCTTTGGAACTCCCCGTCCTCAGGGGGCTGCTGAAAGCAGGCAGCAAGGGATTGCGGAGCTGAGGTGAAAGCTCATCGCTGCTCCTTGTAATCTGAGTTGACTGACTCACGGTTCCAGTCCTGTGGAAAATGATGTTGGAATGGGTTTTTTGAAGAGAACTGGCTATTTTAGCAGTGTCTTTTTTAAGAAGAATAGCATTGTAGTTTGAATGTAATGCAGCAATGTAATAAGTCAGAAATACATCAATAATTGAGAGCAATGAAGGCACAGGCAAAACTGATCTGCTTTTTCTTCTACTGTCTTGAGAAAAGACCATGAGATGTTGTGCAGCCTGAGAGAAGAGAGGGTGAAGTGTGTAATTGTGGTTGGTTCACAGATTATTAGACTGCAGGAGCGGAGCGGTCACAGCTCCCGTACTGTGTGTACTGTGTTCAAGAGTATGATGATGAAACGACTAATGATTCACACTTTACTGTCAGTGGTTGTAAAACAAGCGCTCAATCACATGACAAAAAAAAAAAAAACATTGTGCGGCTGTATCATAGTGGGTGTGACTCACTGACATTCCTCCAACATGTTGCCTGGCCAGTTCAGTTTAGTCATAACAGCGCAGATGTGCAGCATTGTTTCTTCAGAAATAGCACTCCTCCAATGTTTCCACTTTGTCCATTTAGGCAGCATAGATTAACACAATATTTAACGCTCCAAAACAAAAAGTTAACTGATGTCAACATACAAGTCCCAAAACCTGCAGTTCTTTGAATGGCTGGCTCCAAAAGTGGAGTAATCCCCACAGAACCTCATGTTAAAATGTCCAACTTTGCAGGAGGAATAACCATGTTAACAGCCTCTTACAAAAACAGTTTCTAGCTAGATAGCTAGAGTTGGAGGGTTAACGTTGTATGCACTTAATTCATTTAAGTCATAAAGACTCCTGGTATGTAGTGACTGCATTGCATGGCAGCACCCTGACGTGAGTGTGTCTGTGAGAATGGGTAATTTCTTTGTTACATAATTGTAAAGCGCTTTAGCTTCTCCTGCAGATGGAAAAGTGCAAAATAAACACAATATCAGATGGTGGAAGCTGAAGGAGGAAGATTGTTGTGTGAAATTCAGGGAACAGCTGTGAGAGGCACTGCATGGAGGGGAAAAAATTTTGGATAACTAGAAGAGTACTGTAGATGTGGTGAGGGAGAAAGCTAGGAAGGTACTGGGTGTGACATCTGGACAGTGGACGGAGAACAAGGAGACTTGGTGGTGGAACAAAGAAGTCCAGGAAAGCATAAGGGGAAACAGGTTGGTGAAAAAGTTTTGGGATAGCCAGAGAGATGAAGAATGCAGGCAGAAGTACAAGGAGCTGTGGCAGAAGGTGAAATGAGAAGTGGCAAAAGCTAAGGAAAATGCATTTAGCGAGCTATAGTAAGGAAGGCAGGTTAAGGTGGTAAAAGATGCACATGGCAATGTGCTGACAAGTGAAAACAGTATGTTAAGAAGGTGGAGTAAATATTTTGAGGAGCTGATGAATGAAGAAAATAAGAGAGAAAAGGCTGAATGATATGGTGAGAGTAAATCAAGAAGTACAAAAGATTAGTAAGGATGAAGAGAGTGCAGCTATGAAGAGGATAAAGAGATGAAAGGCAGTTGGTCCAGATGACATTCCAGTGGAGGCATGAAAATATCTAGGAGAGATGGCAGTGGAGTTTCTCACCAGATTGTTTAATAAGATATTGGAAAGTGAGAGGATGTCTGAGGAGTGGTGACGAAGTGTGCTGGTTCCTATTTTTAAGAACAAAGGTGATGTGCAGAGCTGCAGTAACTACAGAGGCTTAAAGATGATCAGCCACTACATCAAATTATGGGAAGGAGTAGTTGAGACTAGGCTTAGAAAACAGGTGCAGATTTGTGAGCAGCAATCTTTCTTGGCATTTCATGCCAAAATTGTACTACAGAGCACTACAGATACAATGTTTGCTCTGAGAATACTGATGGAGAAGTACAGAGAAGACCAGAAGGAGTTACATTGTGTTGCTGTGGATTTAGAGAAAGCTTGTGACAGGGTGCCAAGAGAGGAATTGTGGCATTGTATGAGGAAGCCTGGCGTGGCAGAGAAATGTGTGAATGTAGTGAAAGACATGTACAAGGATTGTGTGACAGCAGTGAGATGCACAGTAGGAATGATAGAGTGGAGGTGGGATTACATCAAGGATCAGCTCTGAGTCCTTTCTTGTTTGCAATGGTGATAAACAGGTTGACAGATGAGATCAAACAGGAGTCTCCACGGACTATGATGTTTGCAGATGACATTGTGATCTGTTGTGACAGTAGAGAGCATGTTGAGTCTAGCCTTGAGAGGTGGAGATGTGCTCTGGAGCGAAGGGGAATGAGGCACAAGACTGAAAACATGTATGTGAATGAGAAGGAGCTGAGTGGAATAGTGCAGTTATAAGGAGTAGAAGTGGTGAAAGTAGATGAGTTTAAATACTTGGGGGCAACTGTCCAAAATAATGAAGAGTGTGGTAGAGAAGTGAAGAAGAGAGTGCAGGCAGGGTGGAGCAGCTGCAGAAAGGTGGCAAGAGTGATTTGTGACCAAATAACATTGGTAAGAGTGAAGGGGAAAGTTTACAAGACAGTAGCGAGACCAGCTATGTTGTACATCTTAGAGACGGTGGCACTAACAAAAAGACAGGAGGCAGAGCTGGAGGTGGCAGAGCTGAAGATGTTGTGATTCTCTCTGGGAGTGATGAGAATGAACAGGATTAGGAATGAACATATCGGGGGACAGCTCAGGTGGGACGGTTTAGAGACAAAGTCAGAAAGGAGAGACTGAGATGGTTTAAACATGTGCAGAGGAGGGACCCAGGGTATACAAGGAGAAGGATGCTGAGGATGGAGCCATGAGGCAGAAGGGGAAGAGGGAGGCCAAAGAGGAGGTTTATGGATGTGCTGAGGGAGGACATGCAGCTGGTTGGTATGACAGAGGAAGATACAGAGGACAGGGTGAGATGGAAACAATTGATCTGCTGTGGCGACCCCTAATGGGAACAGCCAGTAGAAGAAGACGATTGAAAAGCACATAGATGAAGCTCAACTTTTATTTATTTACATTTTTTATGAAACTGTGGTATGTCAAGGGAACTGGATTAGCCAGATATTACAGTGGAAGATCTTAGAAGGTGAACAGTCATTACTTTTAAAGATGTTTTGAAATAAAGAGATGTGAAACAAGGCAAGAATAAGGATCTGGTCAGCCGAGCTGTTGCGGCCAAGTGACGAACCCGATTTAGTGACCAAAATCTTGTGAATTAAAACAAGATTTTAATCAACTGAAAATAAAGGACAACTTCTTGATTGACTTTTTATTCAGAACACACTGCTATACTGGCATGTACATGATAATGTTCACCAAAATTAAACTTATAATTTCGACGTATACTTGTCAAATAAAGGTTATATCAAAGTTGTCAAAAAGGTTTGTTTGAATCACTGAGGGCGGTAGGATTTTGATTGTTACTACGATGAATGGACATGCTAAACAGACATGTTAAGAAAATATTGTTCACAGTAAATTCACTGTGTTTTAAGTATACTGTAAGCAGTTCTTATATAATTGTTAGTAATAATTTGTACTGATAGTGTTAAAGAATGGAGACATTTAACTGGCATCCAGAATGAAAACAAACAGTATGAGCTTTATAATGTCAGTGCTGGAAATGATTAAGCTCCACTTACGTGTGAAGACAACGTTTGTTTTGGATAGAAGAGTTGAAATGCACCCTCAAGCAATATCACAGCAAAACTATGAACTATATGGCCCTTTATCAACCGGCAAAGAAAACTACTTGTAAGACTCTCCTTCAACTGACACTCTGTGATGGATGTCAATTTCGCTTATTTAAACAGATATAGTCAAGCACAGAGAAGAATATTCTGTTGTATTTTGTTTAAGTAGTTTTGTGGCCTCGGTGAGCACCGCACCTGAAAGCCTGAGCAGAATGTCTGCTCGTATCTGTCCAAACATTGATACAGCTCTCCCAGAGCTTCCTCCTGTCATCCAAGCAGCGACCCATCTATCTGTCAGCATCTCGACACAATTTTGTGCAAACAGGAAATAATATGTTCTTCTTGTGTGTTCACACATGCTTATGTGCATGCACATAATCACATGCATTGACCTGTAGATATATCTCCTCCTGTGCATCTGCAGTGGAGTTGTATCAGTTTTGTTGCATTCATGCTTGATAAGAAGTTTGTACCAATTATGTTTATGGGCACATGCTCATGTCCAAAACCAAGAAAAGTTATAATCTGACCTGCAGTCAGTATACATTACTCTCATTCACTTCTGCACATGTGAATGAGAAAACCCAGCTCTGATAAGAATGCACTGTGACATCCTGTCCCTGTCCATGCTGCTTTTTTAACCCTAACCCAGGGGGCAGCCAAGAGCCAATGTCTTTATGGGCCCTGTGAACTCTGACAGCAACCAGGCCCAGGATGCAGCAATCTGTAACTGCACCATGTCTCTGCCGGATCTCTGCACATCAGCCTGCCTTTGTCACGTGGTATACTGCATGTTTGATGGTTGTCTTGTGCATGCTGCTGGATGTAAAGATAACAAAAGCAGGTAGTTTGTCAACCACTCACTGAGCAGCACACTCTAGAAAGACATTTACTATGAATCATTTTTGTTTGTGACAGAAACAAAGGGCTTAGTGGAAAATAAAAAGCAAATGGGATCATAAAATGATGTAAAATTAAGAAAACAAAATATTGGCTTTAATTTAATTTCCCCTGTGGGTATTTTCAGAGCACTGAGTGAGATGTTTCCTTGGATGCCTGTTTTCTTTAAAGGAGTTAGTTATATTGTGTGAAATCAGCTTTTATCTGGGGCTTGTGCATTTTCATAAGGTTTCCTGTTAAACCACACTATAATTTTAGAAAAGCTTGTCTGTTTGCTCCCTTATTCCTTTCAGGTCTTTTGTCTGATTTAAATCAAACTTGATACTGTATGTGGATAAAGACTGACCCCACAAATACCCTTAATAGTGCAGCAGATAACTGAAGCAATCCTTCAAATGGTGATAGAAGTACCAAATCTGGCACAAATATTCCTTAGACATTCTTTTGAGAAAAAAAAAAAAAGAAAATTGACCAGCCAGTGTAATTTTTAATAGGCGGACAGGTAGGGGTCAATTAAAGAATCACACAGGGCCAAAATGAAAAAAATGATCCAATCATATTGAAAATTACACCACATTATTTGTCTGAACATAAATATTCCAAAAAGATATAGTTTGGACTGAATGTTATGGGGTAAAAACATTAAGAATGGTGACAAAGGTCAATTTCAGTTTGTACAGGGGTCAACAGTTAAAGTTGCTCCAATTTTGTTTAAAAAGTGGTGGAAATATTCTGTTATCTGCTGCACTATAATAGGGTTGTTTTAGTGATGGTCATGGTAATTGGTCATGGTCATTATGACAAAGGTCATAATTATTATTATTTTTTGTCCACTGTCAGTCCACAAAACGTGACAAACAAATGAAGCTCGTTTCGAGCATTGCTCCATTGAGATTAAAATTATCAAAGGTCAATCGTTGGTGTCAAGGTCATGTCTGTCTGTATGTTGTCCAACTTTTCCCAGGTCCTTTTGCTCATTTCTACCAAACTTGGAATGTTATTAAGGGCTGTTTCACACATAGTACGACTAAGTACAACTCAGGGTGAATCATGGTGGAACAGCACGTATGAACAAACCACAAAAACATTGAGCTGACGAGTAGGTGTGCACCATGCCGCTGTGACGGTTTTGTGCATGCAGGAACACAGTGCGAGCAGCTGCGCGATGTGGTTACACATCGCGCAGCTGCTGTGAAAATAAAAAAATTAAATTATATGCCACCCACGGGATTTGAACCTGTACTTTCCTAAAGCTCTGATTGCCAGCCAGAAACTTTACGACTGAGCTACCATCACTGTCCTGGAAAAGGTGTGGGAAAATGCCTGATATCAAGAAGGACTTTGATGTATTAAAAAAAAATACAACCACACACCATATAAAAGCACCACATTTTATTGAATCCCCCTTATCAAGCAGCTAATACAAGTATGATCCGTCTGTTCCTCTGTAGATGACCCATGGTCACAGATGTACAAGTCATGAAATGATATGAATGAGAAGCAGGGCGCTCTTCTCATGTCCACATCTGCTGGCGGCATGTCCAGCCAGCCCCACGCATCATGTGGAACAGAGCTCACATGGGTGACATGACATTTAGATCACCCACTGCGTCTTATGATCTGACAGTCCATTTCACCTGGGATAGTCTGTGTGCACACTCGCTGCAGCCCATTGTAACAGTGATATATGTTTTTATGTAGGTTTGTGTGAGGACAGCGAGCAGACACACATGCATCACAGTGGACAGTTGTTAGTTCATGTCTGTCCAAACACAGTACATGTTCCCCAGCCGTGAGGTCCAGAACCACAGATCTTCACAGATGCTCCTGTCGGCAGACATGACCCCTGTCATTTTAGCGCACACACCAACGTGTCACTGTGTCTGTTTGCAAAGCCACTCATAGTGCACTCGCAGGACAAATTTCACATCCAGCTCGACAGTGATTGTCTGCTGACTGCTGTTGTGCTAATAGTGCGAATGGCTGCACATTTTCTTAGTGCCAAGCGAGCAGTGTTAGATGTTTGTGCATGTCACCTGGAATTTGGCTGACACCTGCCGCAAGAGAGTCCGATGGGCTCTCACCGCGCACACTCTGTATTTCAGCTGCTGGTGTGCACAAATAGTTGTAGCAACAGATGTACGAGGTGTTGGAGGCAGCTATGATTTTACACGTATTGCATACGATTCCTGCTTAATGCGCACTTCATGCACAATTCAACCACATTCTTACTATGCGTGAAGGGGCCCTAAAGGTTGACTCTAAAATAAATTACTTATTTTTCAGACCAATAAACCTTCACACAGCAGCAAGGTGGCTTAGTGGTTAGCACTGTTGCCTCGCAGCGAGAAGGTCATGGCTGTAATTCCCACCAGTGACCTTTCTGTGTGGCATTTGTGTGGGTTCTCTCTGGGTGCTGTGGTTTCCTCCCACATCCAAAGACATGCACCTTAGGTGGATTGGAAACTTTGAATTGTCCGTAGGAGTGTGTGTGTTTGTTTGTCTTTATGTGACCTGTGACAGACTGGCATCCTGTCCAGGATGTATCACGTCCTATGACTGTTGGGACAGGCTCCAGCCCCCCGCCACCCTTAATTGGAGTAAGTGATTGAAGATGAGTGTGTAAACCTTTAATTTTAGGTATGCCATTTATTCATGCATTCACCAAAATGCTCCCACTTCATTAGGAAATAAATACAATTAAATATTTTGGTTTGAGATTACCCATTTTGCGGTTGAGTGAGAAATGTAACAAAAACTGTTGCTGCTCTCCTGCTTGCTCCATGAGACACACTGAATGAGGTGCTCCATGTTACAGTATATGACATGCTCTGTGTGACAGAAGTCCAGAAAGTTCACCTCTCTAAGGGCCCCTTCACACATAGTGCGGGTTAGGGTTAGGGGTTAGTATACGTACAACTCCAGAGTGACTCATGGCAGTACAACTCGTATGAGTGCACCACGATGGGCAGGCGTGTGCGATGGTTCATGCACACGGGAACACAGTGCCAGCAGCTGCACGATGTGTAACCAACATCGCGCAGCTGCACATGGGAACACAGCAGCTTTTCACAGTGACCGCTTAATGATGGTGATTTGGCAAATCGGGAAGAAAGTTTTGAGCAGCTTGAAAATTTCACCCCGATTTCAAAACTGGTGCCCTAGATGGCCGTAACTACTCTGTATATCAAGTTTGTTCAAGACTGACACAAGATAGATCAAGAATTTTCTGTGATGCTTCAAAACGCGTCCTGTTTTGCTATTTGTGATGAAACAGGAAGGAACGGCGCTCAGTGGAATAGGGGTATTACTAAAGACATCATCAAGGAGGAGGAAAGAGAAGGAGAAGAAGGGAAGAGGGATAAAAAAATCTTTGTTCTTAAGAAACAATGCTTTTAATAGGAATACCACACTTTTGAACAAAGGGGGAATACTATTATTATTAATATTATTATTATTCTATTTGGAAGAAACCCTATTTGGACTTATTTGAAACTACAAGGACAGCTCTTTTAAGAACATCAAGAAGAAAATTTATGGTGATTTTGTTATCTTTAACAAATGCACTACAAAAGAGTTTTCATACCTTTCATTGCATTGCACATTCTCCTCACATACATCAGCAAACAATTTACTTGCTATTTGAACATGTAAGAAAAACATTAATTAGCTCTTAGCTTCTGATTCATAAAGCTGTGTTTGCATTATAAATGAATAAATAATACACCAGAATTTCAAACGTTTAATTGCATTCCATGTTCACCCCATATGATCATCCGTTCAGTGGCTGAAAGAAGCAGTTTAAGAAGCAGCTGTGCCAAGTATGGTGACATTAATTCTCTCATTACCTGTGGTCCTTAAAAGGAACCCTGACTATAACATCAAATTTGTCAAAAAATTGAAACACTGATGTCTGCTATTATAATATATAGTTAGAAATGCATAAACAAGTCTTGAATGATATAAAATAGCGTTTATTTATCACGTATTTAAATACAACGCGGCCTCCATGTTTTTGCCTGCGCAATGCACTCTGGGGGTGATGACGTGGAAAGGTTTCTGAAATCTTTCATGCAAGCGAAAACAGTGTTAAAGCTAGTTCTTCTACCGAGATAAAATGCCACATTGCGCGGCTTTTGGATGCAATTTTCAGTCTAAGGGCAACAAAGAAAGTGAGGTAAGCCTTCATTGCTTTCCAAAAGAAAGAAAGTTAAGGAAAAAGTGGGAGGATGCTTGTGGAAGAGTGCAGTTGCCGAAAGACCCACGGCTGTGCTCACGTCACTTCAACGCGGATGCATTTGAGGCTTTTCATCGACCTCAGCTAATGAGGGAGCTTGTTGGTGTTTCTGGATACAAACGACGTCTTAAACCAGATGCAGTGCCTGTCATATTTCCCCACAAGAAGAAAAACTGTCCACAAGTAACTAGTGAAAATAGGACTAAAACACGCGAAAGAGTAGCAGACGCTCTCTTTCTCTGTCGGCATCGGCAAGCAGCCCCCACACAGACACCACCTACAATGGCCAACTCTTGCTTGATCAGAGCGCTGATCTTCATTTCTGACAGTATTTTCAAAGTTCTCTTCCTCACACTGCAGATCACGCTCTGGTTCGAACTGAAAAGGGTGAACAGAGGAGCTCATCGTTGCTAATCGCCGCTAGTTGTAATGTAAACACGGGAAGCCCTGCAGCCGTTTGACGTCACTACCCAGAATGCATTGCATTACAAACAACAATGGCGACCTACGTAGAAATAAAGTTTCTTAAAATATCATAAAACTTGACATTATTTTTGCAAATTTTGTCCCATAGTTATGTTATTAATATCACAACAAGTCATATAGAATAAACATGTATTTATAGTCGGGGTTCCTTTTAACACCGTGTGTGCCTTATAAATAGCTCCTTCTTGCATGAAGCGGTCAATGTGACTTATACATCAGTGTGACTTATGTGTATATCTTTTAAATAATCATTTTTGAACAGGTGTGACTTATACTACAGTGTGACTTATCCTCTGGAAAATACTGTAAATATTTAACCTTTACTGAAATGTAAAAAGATGACTCAGAAACACTGTTCTTAAAGTCACAGTGAAATAAAAATGATTTATTGGTGATGTTCCTCTTATCTGTCCTTTGACTGTACTTCTTAAATTTTGTTACTCTGACATTATGTAGTTGTCATTATTGTATACATCCATAATTTCCTGAAAACACCTAGATGTTTTAGATTACTCATCCTGCACATATACTAAAATCATATGCTAATGTTTACAGCTAAAATGACCTATTTGATACTGGGGAGATGCATTCTTAAAAAAAAATAATTAAGAAACAAGCTGCTTCGTGGCCTATGACTGTAAACACACAGGAAGCAAAACACCTGATATAATCCAGCTCCAAATTGATGCGACTCTCCAGACACTCCATGCTTTTCTAAGTCACATTCACATTCAAATGATCAAGTTATTTTCTGCACTAGCGCACCATTTCACTTGGAAACATGCCTGATTTGGGTATCCTGAAGACAAACTTCTGTTTCCCTGCGCTGAAGGAGCTTTCTGAGAATGGCGTATGCTGGCCAGGAGAAGCACTCATTGCCCATCAAATTCTCCTCCTCATATGAAGTGCTGAATGTTTGAAGGCCATCAAAATAGAGCCAAGAACCCAGAAGAGACTCCCATGGAGCGTGTTAAGTTACAGCAAAACTGGGACAAGCACATACACTCACACACAAACACACACTGTGATAAATCACCCACAGGCCTCACAACCGCAAACCAAATACTTGAGTTTAGTTTTAATGAGTGTACCAGGCGATCTTAACTTTGAACACCAGTGTCTGCCTAACTGAAATGAGGATCCTATTGATAGAAACATGGTTTGAGTTGCTCTTTAATTGAAGAAGCAGGCGGAAATGTTCTTGAGGAGGTAGTGTAAGTCTGCGCTCTCTTTCCACCTCACATTAAGTGCACAATATCCTGTCAAGAAAATGAAACATGATGGAAGATATTATTGTTGTTGTTATTATGATTTTCAAGTTCTCAAAATCAAATACAGTGAACTTGGTGATACTGCACTGCTGTGCACCAGGTGGAAGTCAGAACACCTAAAGTTAGTCAGATAGATAGATGCAGCTCGAGCTGTTGAAGGTGTAGGTCCATGAGACATTTAAGTGGTCATTTAATGTGCAGCAATTGGGCAGTCTGGCATCAAATGAAACACGACATCATGTGGTCAGATGAAACCAAATAGAACTTTTTGGTAAAAACTCAACTCGTGTTTGGAGGAAGAAGAATGCTGAGTTGCATTCCAAGAACACCATACCTACTGTGAAGCATGGGGGTGGAAACGTCATGCTTTGGGGCTGTTTTTCTGCAAAGAGGACAGGACGACTGATCTGTGTTAAGGGAAGAATGAACAGGGCCAGGTATCGTGAGTTTTTAATTCAAAACCTCCTTCCATCAGTGAGAGCATTGAAGATACAACGTGGCTGGGTCTTCCAGCATGACAATAATCCCAAACACACCACTCAGACAACAAAGGAGTGGCTCCGTAAAAAGCATTTGAAGGTCTTGGAGTGGCCAAGCCAGTCTCCAGACCTCAACCCCATAGAAAATTTGTTGAGGGAGTTGAAAGTCCATGTTGCCCAGCAACAGCCCCAAAACATCACTGCTCTAGAAGAGATCTGCATGGAGGAAAGGGCCAAAATACAGTGTGCGCAAACCTGGTGAAGACTTACAGGAAACGTTTGACCTCTGTCATTGCCAACAAAGATTATGTTATAAATTATTGAGTTGAACTTTTGTTATTGACCAAATACTTATTTTCCACCATAATTTACAAATAAATTCATAAAACATCCTACAATGTGATTTCCTGGATTTTTTCTCATTTTGTCTCTCATAATTGAAGTGTACCTATGTTGAAAATTACAGACCTCTCTCATCTTTCTAAGTAGGAGAAATTGCACAATCAGTGACTGACTAAATACTTTTTTACCCCACTGTATGTGCCCATTCTTACTGAAGCACCACATGATTTTAGTCCACACTGAAGCAAGAGATGACAGAAGGACTGTATGTTAATAGAGGATTAAAAAATAATAAAATAAATAAATAAAATAGTGTCAACTTTTGGTCAGGAACAAAGGAATGAAAGTGGAAGGGCAACAGAGACCAGAAAGAGTGTAATTAAGGAAACGTCTGTATTCTGAGCCGGTGTTTGGCATCGCATGTGATCAATACCAACAGGTCGAAACAGGCTGATATAAAATTGTTTCAAGTTGTAAATGATCCCTAAAGACAAAAAGTGAAACATAAAGACACTAAACCCTCATGCACAAGCACAGACATGCAGTCAAACATCCGGTTTGAATCCAGTGACCTTCCTCCCACCACCATCATCATGCTCACAAAGAAAAAAAAAAATAAATAAATAAAAATAAAAAATCTGTATGCACAAACACAACTGACTGCTGATTGGCTGAGTGATCACAAATGTTATTCCTGACTTACGTGTGTGTGTGTGTGTGTGTGTGTATATATATATATATATATATATATATATATATATATATATATATATATATGTGTGTGTGTGTGTGTGTGTGTGTGTATATAAAGGAATGCAAAGTCAACAAAATCTGTGTTTTTTAGTTAAATTACTTTTCCAGGGGAAAAAAAAAGTCTTGCCAGGCACACATAAGAGTACACATATTTTTAAGAATGCACGCATGCACGCACACACCTCTGCTTAAAGCTGACCTAAGGCAATACTTTTCCTTCAATAATGCAAACAAACATCTTTATTGCTTTGTTTGGTGGATGGCATGATTTATGAGAAAAACTTCCGATCAGCAGTATTACACTTGCTGTATAACCAGGGGACAGTGAAAGAGCTGACTGCAGGGTCCCGGCATCTGACACACACATATGTACAGTGCACACTGCCCCCTCTGGTGAAAATATTCATAACACTGTCAATTTCATATTTAAAACACGGCATAATCCATTATTTCAAATTTACATTATGTTGTTTTTCCTCCATCTTTAGTCGCAAGTCGGAAAAAGAGATGGGGATGATTATAGAGACTTATTGAATTATAACTCAGCCAAAGATTAAACGGAGAAAAAGGGGATGGAAGGATGAGGGAAAGCCGAAGTGCTGCGCTTGCATTTTATCCACACAAAGACTTTTTAATGCATATGCAATCCCCCAATTCTTCTTCACAAATGGGTGCACCTTGAGTGAATATATTCCAGGATATCTCCCCAACTAACTTTTGAGGTAAAACAAAAAAAAAAAAAAAAAAAAAAAAAAGTTGGATTGCAGCTGATAACAGAGAAGCAGTGTGTAAGCGCCACAGTGCTCCAGGTGATGGTCGCTAACGGTATGCGTGATTCCACGGATATCACACAGACTGGTTAATGAGCATTAGCATTACAGCTAAGAGTGGCACAGGTAAAAAAAAAAAAATTAATTAATTAAATTAAATAAGAGGAAGGAACCTCCTGAGGATATGTCTAACTTTTTAACCCCCCCCCCCCATGGACCATTAGCCAGCAGATTCCTCCCGCCTCTCTTTTCTGCCTCCCTCCCTTTTTTTCTTTCTTTCAGCACAGTGCAATTAGCGTTCTCATTGAATATTGAAGGTATGAAGAAGAATGGAGCTTTTTAGCCGTTTCTCTTCCGCTAAGACCATAGCTCCGCTGAGGGATGGCTGAAGGCTTCGACTAAATCAGGATGCTGCGTTTCAGCAACAGCACTTAGAGCCAAACAATCACTGATCATTTATTTAGCCAGTCTTATTTATTCATCCCCATTTGCCGTTGCTCAGAGCTGTGATTATTTCACTTAGGATTATTCTCGTCAGATTTTCTCTCAGTCAAGCAGCCAACTGGCCCAAGACACTAAAATTAATGAGTTTTTCATTTTAGTTCAAATTCTTTTTTATTTTTACGTTTTTTTTTTTTTTTGTTTTTTTTTACAGTTTTTGTCACAGTTGCAAAAATTTGAAATATCACTTTGCAGCATATTTTACAAGCAACAACGACTTGATTTGTATATTATGATCCTGATTGTGGATCATAAATGAATAATTACCACCAATTATAACTGAAATGATGTATACGGGTTATTGAGAAGCTGTTTCATAATCTATTTTAGCTTCTCTGTTTTTGCCTGAGCTGGGATAGGCTCTAGCCACCACCCCCCACCCCCCGTCACACTAAATTGGAGTAAGCAGATATAGAAAACGGATGGATGTTTTTGCCTGAGTTGCCACAGCAGATCTGATATAGACCTGGATGTCCATTCAGCACAAATTTGAAGCCAGATGCCTTTCCTGATGTAACTCCAGGTGTACAGGAAAAATGGGACACCAGCGGCCATGAACTGGGGACCTTCTGTTTTAGAAATATGACTACTAACTGCTTAAACCAACATGTTACACCATGATGGGTTAACTAGATTCCAACAGTTATATTGTATGAAATACTTTTTCAAATTAAATATTGTGTGTTTCATGTTAAATGCAACTCTACAGTACAAGTTAAAACATCCCATTGCATATTCCTATATACCACTGGAATGAAGCAGATAAGAGTGTGACTTCCTCTGAACATGACACCAGTCTTTCACAGGTTACTTCTCCAACCAAAGCCTGTATCCATTTACAGCTGAATGGATTGACACAACGCAGATGGGACATTTGTCCAAGGTCAAAGATAAGTAGCCTGCAGCACATACCCCAAAACCAACCCCTGGTCTATATATTGATAGTCCAGCAGTTAACCCACTGAGTCACCTGCTCTCCACAATTCTCCAGATGGATGGCAAAAAAACAAACAAAAAACAGTGAAGTGTAAGAGGGAGAGAGTAAGTACACCACAGGACTGCTGTCCTATACATCCTGAGGCCTGAAGTATCCCTGGGTATGGTAGGGTGAAGCAGATGTGAGTCCATGACTTCCCCAAGATGAGACAGTAGTCCATCACAGGTTACTTCTCTCAGTGAGGGAATGAAGCCGGTCCACATTTACTGCTGGGTGAACTGGAATGATGCAGATTAGTGTCTTGTCCCAGAACACAGGTAGTTTCAGTGGGACTTGCACTTCACTCTTCTGGGTGGCAGTGTACTTCTTTTAACACTGAGCTACCTGGTCTGCAGACCAGCTGAAGCACATTTCCATGGAAAGCAAAAGCCAAATAAAGAGGCCTTTTCCTGTTGCAATGAAAGTTATTTATTGCACAACATCAGTGTCAACTTAAGGTGCAAATGTAGACTTTCCTCACAGTACAGTATGAATTATGGCTTCAAGATCAAGGTAAGATGCAAATCATGGCATATGTTCCCATTATGTTCCCATTAGATGTCCTCATATAGACACACACACACACACACACACACACACACACACACACACACACACACACACACACACACACACACACACACACACACACCAACCAACCAAAAAACAAACAAAAAACCTGCAAAAAGACAGAATGATATCACTTGAAATATTGAACAGTTAGCTCAGGGATCTTCAGTTTCCACATCCTGAAAATTCTGCCTGAAGTATGTACACTGAATTTTGTGCAGTCATATTAAAAACAAACATTTTGTCATGACAACATACGTATTTTCACATTTAAGTGAAACACTGCAATTTATTACCTCCACCAAGGAGGTTATGTTTTTGGTCGTGTTTGTTTGTTTGTTTGTCTGTTTGTCAGCAGGATAACTCAAAATGTTTTGAACGGATTTTGATGAAATTTTGTGGAGTGGTTGGAAATGACAAGAGGAACAAGTGATTAAATTTTAGTGGTGATCCGGATCACGATCCGGATCCCGATGCTAACGCGTTAGCATGTCTATGGTATTTTCAATGTTAAAAGTTAGCATTAAGCAGGTGCAGCTGTCATCACATTCGGGTGCATTTGTTTTCTAATTGTAATATTTCTTAAATTTATTTTTGTTTATAGAAATTTTGTGGAGTGGTTGGAAATGACAAGAGGAACAAGTGATTAAATTTTAGTGGTGATCCGGAACGATCCGGATCCCGATGCTAATGTGTTAGCATGTCTATGGCATTTTCAATGTTAAAACTTAGCATTAAGCAGTTGCAGCTGTCATCATGTTCAGGTGCATTTGTTTTCAAATTGTAATATTTCTTAAATTTATTACCTCCGCCAAGGAGGTTATGTTTTTGGTCACGTTTGTGGAGTGGTTGGAAATGACAAGAGGAACAAGTGATTAAATTTTAGTGGTGATCTGGATCACAATCTGGATCCAGGAATTTTTTAAAGGATTCTTCACCATTGCGGGATAGGGGGAATTTTGACATTCTAGTTTCTAACTCCACAAAAACAAGGCAGAAAGGCTTGAAAAAAGAATTAGGGTGTAACATAGTCAAATGTTCTATCAAACAACAAAGTTTGGTGATGATCGGATCCGGATTCCGGATCTGGTGATCCAGAATATGCAAAAATATAGGGAAAATAGAAAATGTGTCAGTGTGAGGTGACAAATGAAGCTAGAGATGCACAACTAACACCAAATCGTAGCTGAATCTGTACTGATTCAGTAAGGTGTCATCAGATTTGATGTAGCTTCAAATGTTATGGAGCTAGATCCAGAAGAAAACCGCCATTACCTAAAAATCGTTTTTATACAATAGCTTTTGAACTAATAAAGACATAAAAGTGATTCCAAGTTCTAATGGTATGTTTTCATGGTCAAGGATGTCAAATATAAAGGAAAGAAAAGTGTATGTATCATAGTTTTGGTTGTAACACTGAATTGTTGAATAGATCACTGTGCCAAGGAGGGAATCTCTTTAGGGTCAGTGACCCTGTGGCCTTGTTTAGAGACGTGTTTCATAAATGTTAAAAAATTCATATATTTGCAGTTTAGTTGAATAATAAATTGAATTTTGTCTCTTATTTGTTTTTATCTATAAGCACATGCAATATCAATATCAGTGCTCAGATGACAGTACCTTCTGGGAAAGATGCAAGTTGCAATAAACTGTGATGCCAAGCGCTAAGGATACATGCTATCCAGTCACAGCAGATGAAACTTTTTTTATTACTGAGCAAACATCATTGTTAGACTTTTTTTAGGTTCAATGATTCCACGGCGTGTAGATGTTATGGTGACCCAATGGCCTTGGCGGAGGTTTGCACTGTCTGACTGCTTCTAGTTTACTTATTTTTTTAACAGTTTGACAGAGTCTTGTTGCACCAGTAGTGTCTATAGGTTGTTTTTACTGTTTTTCCAGAACCTGGTGTCATACTGCATTTTTGTTTGCTGAAAAGGTAGACAGTGTATATACTACCCTTTGACGCCTGAGGCAGATCTGTATCCAGCTAGCGTATCTGCATTTTTTTTTTTTTTTTTACCGTTCTTTGTACTTGCGAGGAGCTGGTAAGTAAGTGGATAAGAAGTTATGTAGACCTGAGGTTGAATCCTGGTCATGCTACCTGTCTGTGTCGTTGGGCAAGATTCTCAGTTTGCAATGTCTCAGTCCACCCAATTGGGTATCAGGCTCGGTTGGGGAAGCACCTGCACCAGTGAGCCTCAGGGCCTAAACAGGACTTACTTATTCATACATGCAAGTTAGTGTATTTTGAAACAAATGTACAATTTTAATTTTTTAAAAGTTATAAAATATTGAACAGTTGTTGTAGAGTTGATTAGATAGTTAAGTCCCTTTGGCTGCTCCCTTGTTTGCACTCGGGGTCGCCACAGCAAATCCAAGGTGGATTTGCATGTTGAACTGGCACAGGTTTTACGCCGGATACCCTTCCTGATGCAACTCCACATTACATGGAGAAATGTGGCAGGGGTGGGATTTGAACCCGGAACCATCTGCACTGAAACCAAACGCATTAAGCAGAAAGTTTGACCACATTACACCCATTTTGGCATCTCTTTACTGGCTTCCTGTCCCAGTGAGATCAGATTTTAAGGTTCTGGTACAAGCCTATAAAATTGTTCATGGACTGGCATCTCCCTACCTAGCAGACCTAATTAAACCCTACGTAACCGGCCCAGGCTTTGCGTTCTCAAGGTGCAGGACTACCTAGTGTCCCTAGGGTGAATAAAAAGTCTGTGGGGCACAGAGCTTTCTCTTATCGTGCCCCTGTTCTGTGGAATGATCTCCCTGTGTCAATAAAACTCTGATTCAGATTCTGTAGAGACTTTCAAGTCCAGACATGAGACACACTTATTTTCTCTTTCGTATTGCTAGCATACTGGGATAGTATGTTTCTATGCTTTTTACTCTTTTAATTCATTTTACTAGGAAACAGAGCGGGCCGCGGCCTCAACTTTATCTAAATTCTGGGTCTTTTAGTGAAGTTTAGGGCTAATGACCGGCGATCACCTTAGTATTTCTGTTTTTTTCTTGTTGCTTAATGCTGACAAATTACACTGTATTTGTCTTTCTGATGCTTGATTCTGCTTTTTTTTCCTTTTCTCTCTGTTTGAGGTGTGGTTCCATCCAGAGATGGGTGTGGTATCTGTTCCAGAAACCGTCCTGTGCACCAGCAACATTTCCTGTATGTTCGTTTTAGTGAATTGTTTTGGAATTTGTGTTTGTAGCATGGCCCAAGCAGAGGGTCACCCCTTTGAGTCTGGTCTGCTTGAGGTTTCTTCCTTAGAGGGAGTTTTTCCTTACCACTGTTGTTCTGGGGCAGGGATGGGCAACGAGGGCCGAGACACTGCAGGTTTTCCTTGCAACCAATCACCTCAGCAGGTGGGTTGCTGATGAGCTTCTCCCTTGAACATAACCACCTGGTTGCCAATGAAATTACCTGCTGAAACACCTGAACATTAATGAAATCACCTGCTGAGGTGATTGGTAGCAAGGAAAACCTGCAGTGCTTCGGCCCTTCATGGCACATGATTGCCCACCCCTGCTCTGGTGGTTGGTAATGTTAGACCTTACTTGTGTCACCTTGAGG
Organism: Thalassophryne amazonica; assembly: GCF_902500255.1. Lineage (NCBI taxonomy): Eukaryota > Metazoa > Chordata > Actinopteri > Batrachoidiformes > Batrachoididae > Thalassophryne > Thalassophryne amazonica. The sequence continues at coordinate 89,077,219 of NC_047104.1, read as the reverse complement.
CAACCTTGTTGTGATTTGGCGCTATATAAATGAAAATGAATTGAAATTGAAAGGATCCTTGGTTCAAATCCTGAGGGCTTGGGCAAGGTCCTTAATCCCCTTAAAGCACTTTGAGCATCTGATGCAGATGGAAAAGTGCTATATAAATAAATACTCTTATTAATATTCTTTTTTTTCTTTAAAACATGCCTTTGATGAATGAGGGTATTTTCAGCCTTACTGTATTTCACCAACACAAGTCAATCTGCAGAAAACACACACATAGCCCTCATACAATGAGACTATTTACTAATTAACACAACTCTTCTCCAACTGGGTATAATCTTCTGCACGCATGCATACACAAAAACCCGTGTGTTCTCTGCTCAACCTCACATTTTCTCAACCACAAGCACCAGACTTGATTCTAACTCATGCTAGATTACACAGGCTCACTCTCTCATAGTTTAATCCCGGTACACGGCTCACATTGCACCCTATAAATACATTTACAATCTTAACAGGACTTGGTATCGTCTGGTATGCTGGTGGACAACAACTAAACTGATTCCAAACTTTTTGACCAGTGTTAGGATTTGTGAAGCAATGTGGAGGTAATAAAATTCTCTTTGGACCAGTTGTTGATTGAGTTTGTCAGTATATACTGTTCGGAAACATATTATCAATAATATTTAGTTTGAGTAACCACTTCAAGGCAATTAACTGCATTTTGAAGCAGTTTTTTAGTGGAACTATGCAATTACTGTTTTTTGTTTTTTTTTTAAAGAGGACTTTTCACTGTATTTTGAGAAAATAACTCTAAGATTATCAAGCTTTCATCAGCAGCATTACTAGAACATACACACACACACACAGATAAATGAAGGAAAATATTACCATCTTATGTCTCCTACCACTTCCTTTCATATAACCATGCTCTGTGGTGAGAATCATAATGCATACCATAAACACACTGCATATACACAGTGATGCAAATGCAAGAAACAAATACACACCACATACACACACACAAAACGTGTATCATTCCAGGAAGTCGTGTCTTACTGCTGTGCAACTGGCCACAGGCAGCACACTTATCACTTTCATTTCTTCAGTTTCCATGTGTCTCTTTAGAGTAGGAAACAGTTGCTGCAACACCTCCGCCAACCTCATTAAAAAAGTTAAAATTTGCAAAGGGAAAGAAAGAAATTTTAAGAAAACAAGTGAAAGCCAGAAGAGAGGCTTTCTATGGGGATGGCCCAGACCGCAGCAGGAGACAGGCTCCAGCCTTCTCTCATGGGTCCATCAATCTTTAATGCAGTGGGGCAGAGAAGTGGCCCAGTCTGGGCACAGAGGAGGTCAGCTGTGGAGTCAATGGGCTGGAGGCAGACAGGGGAGATGTTATACCCTTTTCATACAGGAGACACAGGTTTGATGCAACTAAGAGTGTCAGATGCTGGGTAGCCATTGACACCTGTCACACAGGGCCCAAGTCTGTCACAGGTCCACACAGTGCACTTTGGGAGAGTTACATATTTATCTTGGGGACTATAAATACAAGTGTTTTGAGTGACATTTTGAAGTACTTATCTATCTTCGGTTGACCCTGAACCATCCCTTAGTTATGCTGCTATAGACGTAGACTGCTGGGGGGTTCCCATGATGCACTGAGTGTTTCTTTCTCTTTTTGCTCTGTATGCACCACTCTGCATTTAATCATTAGTGATCGATCTCTGCTCCCCTCCACAGCATGTTTTTTTCCTGGTTCTCTCCCTCAGCCCCAACCAGTCCCAGCAGAAGACTGCCCCTCCCTGAGCCTGGTTCTGCTGGAGGTTTCTTCCTGTTAAAAGGGAGTTTTTCCTTCCCACTGTAGCCAAGTGCTTGCTCACAGGGGGTCGTTTTGACCGTTGGGGTTTTACATAATTATTGTATGGCCTTGCCTTACAATATAAGGCGCCTTGGGGCAACTGTTTGTTGTGATTTGGCGCTATATAAAAAAAAATTGATTGATTGATTGATCTTCTCTTTATAAATAAAGCAAAATGTCAAATACATGACTGCAATTTGAGATGCCAAGAAGCAATGAAATGTCATATAAGGCAGGGTTCATGTCATATGAACAAAGCAAATACACTGGAGAAGGTCATAAAGGGGAAGAGAATTCACAAAACACTTTTAAAAGTTGAAAATTTACCAAAACTTTGAAGACAGGATCAGATTAAAACTTCATGGTGATAAGCTGATTCTGAAGCTGCAGCTGCTATGTTTGCCTGTCTCCTGGAGGCTGTCACAGTGTGAAAACGCTGTTTTTGAGTCATCACACTTCTGCAGAAAAGACATCATTACTAACCTTACATCACCTTTACATTTGCCCACCTTGCTGTCATTTAATCAAATTTAAAAGTATTTTCTAGGCAATTTCACAAGAAAAAGTTATCAGTGAAGTTAATGCAGACTAATATTTTGTCCACTTTAAAATTTGAAAATTTAACAAATGGTGAATCAGATGAAGCTGCTGTTTACCTGTCTCCTGGAGACTGACACAGTATATAAATGATCATACTGATACAGAAAAGAGGTCATTAGGAACATTTCATCACTTTTTTGGCCACCTAAGTGATCTGCTATTGATGCACTTTCTAGCCATTTTTGACAAGAAAAAGTTGTGCTGAGTGAATGTAGGGCAGACACATATTTCATCCACTGAAAAGAATGACTACACTGAAGGTATATTGATATTTAAGTTACGAAAGTTACATAACTTATGCAACTTACGTTTGTGTATATAACTGAGAGGGCAAGACTGGCATCTGAGTGTTTCTAAATCGTGGGGGGGCAAACAATTAAAGTGGTTGGTCATAATGTAGAAAGGGAATGCTTTATCCATGGTCAGTTTTGGCAGCCCTACAACATTCATTCATTAATTTTCTGTATCCACCTATTCTATTTTAGGGTTGCGCGGTAGCTCCAGCCTAGCCCTGCCTTAGGACATGCTCTCCACCTACCCTCATTATATATGTGAACGGCCAAAAGACAAGAAATTGCATTGATAAAGAATCTTTAACACTAACACCCTAGCTAATAAATCCATTTCACTAAAACTGTTGTTTAGTTCTGCTATATTATCACTTTTGATTTTTCTATCCTGCGACGGTGGGGATCAACGTGCTAGTAATGCAATAACAAAACTTCATGCATTGCATTATCCATGGAGCCTGTTAATATATTAAAAGGCAGAAAAGTCTAAAATCCAAGCAGAAATCTCTCAGGTAACCATGCCAATCAGAATAAAAGGGCCATGTCCAGTCAACCATTGATTTATAAAGAAAGTGATGCAATTTATATTTCAAACCACTTTTCACTCAGATATTGAGTGATCTCTCTCTCTGTCTCTCTCAACTGCTTAGTTGTGCCATTAAATGGAACAACTTCATAAGTGACTGGTTGGTGACGTGAAATGTCTTTTTCCTTCTAGCACTTATATCTGGTCGGTTAGGTCATCATGTTTGTGTCTCGTACTTTGAGATGACTTATGTTAAGATATGGAGCTGTATAAATAGATTGACTTGAACTGAACTATATCTGCCAGAAGATATTTTTTCCTTGCTGGAATTTCTCCAGAAAAAATTAAAAATAACAGTTTATACAGCATGTCCATCTTCAAACTTGTGCAAACCATAACATGTGAAAGTCTAGAGTCTAGACTGTGCAAATCATGACATCTATGACCGCATTGTTTGGGACATGTTAAAACAATTGTTTGATAAATTTTTGATGTTAATGTAGATGATACATATTCAAATTAAGTGATCAGAATGTAATCTTAATTGAAATAAACTTTACTTCATGGAAATATATTACAGTCGTGTGTCTCACTTGCTTTAAAATAACTGAATAGATTTGTAGCGGTGTTGAAAAATATCCTCAGGGTGGAATCGGGAGTTGTTTGCTGAGAAAGGAGGTAACTGAGCTGTAAAGCATGACAAGATGATGTTTAACCCCAATGACCTTGACCTTTGCCAAAACAAGCCTTGTAAGGGAAATTTTTGGGGATTAACCAACATGTACACAGCAGCCTAGCCACCTCGGAGAAGTAGGGAGGAAAACAAACAAACAGATGTTTCCAAATTATAGTGTAATTTCAAATTTCTCCAAATCAAAGATGTGAGTTACATGGAACTGTTTTCCATATGCTGGTATTGCACTGCATCCAGAGTACATCCACATTGACTGTGACAGAAATACAAGACAGTGTTGCAGCTACAGTGAGACTTTGAGCCTGTTTGTGATGATAAACACACAGCAGCAGTCTATGACTGACCAGACAGCATTTTGCCATCAGAGCAGGAAAACGGCAGCTTTTTCTCAGTCCACTCCATCCCAGCAGGATCCACCTCACAGTCATCTCGTCACCCAGCAGGAAATGGAAACACAGGCACACATAAAGGATGCATGCACATACAAACACATTGTGAGACCACAAACCCCTACAAGCTGTGATTACTTGGACTTGTTCTACCTTCCTTGTCACTGAGATCATTGGCCGAACTTGGTGTATGTTTTGGGGGAGGGCCAACATAAACACGGTTGCACAGTGACCTTCAATGGTCTGCTCCTGAAGAGAGCTCCAACACAGAGGACACAAAAAAAAAAAACACAAAAGCAGCAGACATGATCATAGGTCACAGAGGATGAATCCAGCAGGAGGGATTTGACGGTGCAACATGTGGAGCTCTGCGCCGTCTGAGGTGCGCTGTTTCCTCAAAGCACACTTTTTAATTATTATAATTTGCTAGAGATTGGATTTGCCCATCAGAATGGCAGCAGCAGCAACACGCCACTAACACACAAACATCCAGTAATGTACATATTAGCTCAGCTACCTGTCCTGAAGGGATGTCAAACCTGCGGCGTCTGTGGTTGTCAGGCAGGGAGGGATTGGGGGAAAAAGAAAAGAAGGGAGAAAGAATGAGAGAAGAGGGAGGGAAAGTGCTGACTCTGACACGTCTCTGTGTTCCGCTAACACAGGAACCAATTAGCTGGGAGCCATCTTCCGTTGCCTGCGCTGTTATAGGACCTCCTCTCGGAGTCCCCAGGGTTGCCTGCAGCTTCAGGGCTGTGGTGGCACATATAAGGTGTACTGTATACAAGCTATAGGAGAGACACAGATAATCAGCAGATGTGCTTTATTGTGGCCTTCCAGCCACGCAAAGATGGACGGTAGACCAGAGGTCAAAGAGACAGCGGACACCAGAGGACACAAATAAAACAGCGCCAGACAGCAGAGTGGAGTTTAAATCAGAGATGTATGCTTACTGATGACTTGCCTGTAATGATGCCACAACATCTTTATAACAAATTCCACGCCACTAACAGGTCAAGCATGAGATTAAGGGAGTCAGTCAACAAATCAATGACTTTGGTCCTCAAAATTTCTGCAGGTAACATTGTAAAGATTAAAACATGTTTAGTTCTGGAATTTGGGGATTTGAAAGCAGTGAGCCTCACATTTTGGTCCATGTTATCATCTATTGACTTGCATAATGACCATATCATAAAAGACAGACAGGCAGCACGGTGGCTTTGTGGTTACCACTGTTACAGCGAGAAAGTCCTACATTTGGTTCCGACCTGGTCCTTTCTGTGTAGGCTTCAAATGGGTTCCCCCAGACTGCTCTGGCTTCCTACCACTTCCAGAAACATCCAGACTAGGTGAATTGTGATAGACTGGGTGTAGTCTGCCTCTTGCTCAGTGACAACTGGGATAGGCTCAAGCTCCCTCATGACCCTTAAGTTGAATAAATGGGTTCAGCAAAAGGATGGACAGATAAAAGACAAGCCTATAACCAAGGCTTTTGTTGCTCTGTAGGACAGTCTGTCCTCTAGTCAACTATCATATTAGGTGTTGTGATCTGTATTATAAACCTTTGTGGTAGAATGGTCTAAGCAGTGGGTCACCCCTTTGAGTCTGGTCTGCTTGAGTTTTCTTCATCAATATCATCAGAGGGAGTTCTTCCTTACCACTATCACTTGTGTGTTTGATCTAGGGGTTGGTAAGGTTAGTCCTTACTTGTGTGAAGCACCTTGAGGCAGCTTTGTTGTGATTTGATGCAATATAACCTAAATAAATTGAAAATTGAATTGTATGGATATCAACACAGATGTTTGTTGGTCGTGTTGTTGTGATCCATTTGTCATTGGCACTAATGACCAAAGAAATAAACAATGTGACTCAAGTTCTAAAATCCCATTGATGCCAACAGTATCTGAGCAAAGTGTGAGAGACAGGAAGTCACACACACCATTAGGTGCACTCACTGCAGTCAAACAGGCTGTCTGATTAACTATGCCAAGGCTATATGGTTGCAGTCAGGTCCATAAGTAATTTTACAGTGACAGTTTTTGTTGGTTTGCCTCTGTACATCATCACAATTAGAGCTGAAATGAAGCAATCAAAATGTGCTTGTAACATAAAAGATTTTTATTAAAAATAGTGAACTATTTGGGAATTATGGTCATTTGTACACATAGTGTCCCAGTTTTCACAGGCCAAAACAAAAGCTAATAAGTCCTGTGACACATCAATCAAATCCACTGCTAGTCTAATGTTCAGTTTCAAAGAAGTTTAGAGTTTTAACGCCTTCTCGGTGTGACATCATCAAAAAGAAAGGAAATCATATTTCAGCCTATTGGCTATCCTGTGCCTTTGACTTATATTGGGCTCTTTTTTTTAAGTCAGAACATTCGAATTATATCCATATGTTGCCATTTTGTTGAGAAACAGTGATTTAAAAAGCAAACAAAAACATCACAGGCATGATTTTAAACCTTTACCACCTTCTGACAACTCTTCAATACACTCTTTGTGCACACACAGACATAATAATGTACAGTACACTACAAAAGTTTGAAGCACATATAATGTCCTAAAAAATGCATATAAATACAAAACACAAATACTTATTTGTGAATGAATGCAAAAAAGTAAAAAAGTACTTAAAGAAGAGTTTACAATTATATTGCTAATGAATGATCATCAGCAACTGATTTTGTTATGTCAGTTGCAGTACAACTATAAAGTTTTTTTTATATTAGTATTGCAAATGAATAACGAGTTTAAGTAATGAAATATATAAGACAAATAACTATCTTACATATGATTATTGTTGGAAAAAACGACTGGATATTTCAAATTTTATTTTCTTTTGACACACCAGTGAAAAAAACAAACACATTTCTATCTGAATTCTCAGGTTGCTAACACAGCAGGCAGTGCGGGGGGGGGGGGGGGGGTATGTGCATGTGATTGTGCTTCGATATTACTCACGAGCAGAATTCTGACGTATTTGCTTATTTTCACTTATGTAAATGCTCACATGGATTCACTGCATTCAGCCATCTGTGCGAACACACACACACACACACACACACATACACACACGCCTAACCTACACACACCACCTTAGTATCCTGTACAAAGAGGGCACCGAGTGACGCAGTCTTTTATGACAATTATTGATCCTCTGGAGTGCAGTAAAAACTATCCCCAGACAGACAACAAAAATAACTGTAACCATATAACAGCTTCCTGCCAGGGGAACAGATCCCACAGAGGAGCCACGTGACCGTCCTATTCCTGGAGCATACTGTAGACCCCTCACAGGCCCAGGGCAGTGGGCAGGCACACTCACATCCAGGACAAGAAAGGAGAGGAGACGGGAAGGTTATGGAAAAGTGTCGATTTAGACTTCGCCCCTATTTTTTTTCCGGTTGAAAAATGAGAATTTCATGTGTTTCTGTTCACTGAGAGGCTTTCAATTTGATTGTTTAAGTGCAGCTCCTTTCCCTCACCATATGGCGCTGCTCACTTTTAATTATGATAATATCAAAGTCTTTGTCTTGTAAAGTCCATTTATGTAATAACATTTTCTCAGCATCGTTCTGCCACACACACACACACACACACACACACACACACACACACACACACACACACACACACACACACACACACACACACACACACACACACACCCCATATAGACTTTTTGCAGCAGCAGCAGAGACATAATTTACCAAATCTATCTGCTCTGAAACTGAAGGAAATGGAGGAGAATCCAAGGCTTTTTTTAATTGTAAAAATGTGAGATTCTATACATTTCTCTGGCTGAATTTGTGCCACCATAAGGAACAAATAAAGTCACTGTTTTTCTCTGTCAAAAGCAACTGGACGTTGACTGGAATTATTGTTTTAAACATGTCTTTGAATTTACACACCTGCCATTGACAGAGACTGAAAAAAATCTTATCGACAGTGACAACATGATATAAAATTTTAAAATAAAGTAGAAAAAGAAGAGTCATAATTAATTTTCTCACATGCATATGGTCTTGATTTTACACTGACTTGCTATTCATACTCCTATTTTTCTGGGACTCTGCTCTTCACCTCTCGACTGTTTTTGAGCCATCAGTCATTATGATCACTGAGCTCCACATGTACGTACATGGTGACATAGTTCACATTTCTAGTGTTTTATTCTGGTTTCTGGGTTTTTGCTGTTTCTAGTGTTAGCTCCCTCGTATTATTATTCTATGTCACCTTACTTCTCTGTTGTTTCTCCTCTGTGTTATTCATTCCTCGCATTCTTTTAGTATTGTTCTCTTTCATGCTATTTATTCCTCACACTCTCTTCAGGATATTCTCCTCTGTTAGTTATTCCTCTGCATCTCCACCATTTTTACTCTGTGTGGCTTAACCTCCTGTACACTGGTTTTCTGGGTTCATGTGTTTCTGCACTTGCATGATAAATATTTGTTAGGCTTTATAATCATTCATGGTGTGTTTCTCCCTCACCAGATTGTCTAACTTCATGCCTGCTCCCTTGTGTCACCAAAGAATCTCAGCACCAAAGACACCCAGTTGTCGCCTTAGGCCACTGATTAGCTTCTGATTCTCACATCTATACTGTAAGACAGGAACAGTGTTCAATTTCAATTTATTTTCAATTATATAGCACCAAATCACAACAAAGTGGCCTCAAGGTGCTTCACACAAGTAAGGTTTAACCTTACCAACCCCCACAGCAAGCACACAGTCGACAGTGGTAAGGAAAAACTCCCTCTGATGATTTGAGGAAGAAACCTTAAGCAGATCAGACTCACAGGGGTGACCCTCTGCTTGGGCCATGCTACCCACACAATTTACAAAACAAGTTACAAAACGAATATACAGGAAATTTTGTCAGTGCACAGGACAGGAGGGTTGCAGAAACAGACACCACACCCATCTCTGGATGGAGCCGCACCTCAAACAGAGAGAAAAAAAAAAAGAAAAAGTGTTGCTGCAGTTAATTTGAAAAGTTACTTCACTAGTTAATTTTTAGTGACTTTATACCTTTACTTCATGAGCAACTTTGCACAGTTACTTTATTAGTAGCTGCTGACAACTTGTAACTAATAAACAATGTAACTAATAACATAACTAGTAATCTAACTTGGTTACTATCAAGACTGAGTCATCAGCATAGTAACTAATCAGCAAAGTAACTAATAGTTACTTTTCTGAGTACTCAATCATTAAAATAACCAAGTTACTTTATTAGTTACATTCAACAGCTGCCAACAAGTTGTCCACAGCTCCTAATGACGTATTTGTATAAAGTAACTACTAAAGTAATTTTTCAAAGTTACTGTGGCAACACTGGACAGGAAGCACCAGGACCCTAAAGACTTGGACTTTCATTCTCTTGCAAAGACATATGTGTCTCCCAATCTCAAAGGCCGATGACCCAGAGACATGAATGTCACTGTCTAGATAAATGAATTTCTCTGTGAGTTCAACATTTTCACTGCATACAGAAGCCTGGATCTTTGTTTTAATCCAGAACTTTTTTAAACCCAGACATGCCACTTCCTCACTCAGCGTCTCAAGTGCTGCAATCAGGTCATCCAGTGATTCCACAAATATCACAGCATTGTCCACAAAGTCAAAATCAGTCAACCTCTCCTCAACATCAAGTAACCAGTCTGACTGTGGTAGAGAGATGGCAACTTTTGCAAGGATGGGAAATAGATTGGTTGTCTGCACTGGTGATTGTCCGGGACACATGGAGGGTCCATAGTCTGATGGATGTGGTGATGCCTGGTACTTGCATATGTTCCCTGACTTGACTTGCAATTCTGAATGCAAAAGGAAGTTCAAAAGTCTGCCTAATGAAGTGGCCGATGAGTGTTTATACATTTAAGAATGAATTATGGGTTGTACAGCTGCTCATATGCTCGCTCATTTATGCACAGTTACGTATTGATAAAGATAAATGGGGGGGGGGGGGGGGTGAAAACAACTAAAGAACAGTGAAAATAGGGCAGATGTTAGGAGGAAAAAAAATCTATAAATTAAATGTATAGTTGCCCTTTGTGAAAAGTCTTAACAAACCTGAATAACTGTGATCATGATCTCTGGTTGATACTATTCCCAGCTGAAATGTTTCACATGAACAGTGACAATACATTAAAAAAAGAAAAGGAAAAAGAAGAAAAACAGCAAAACTTGCAAAGCATGAAGGGGACAGAAGAGAGAAGCAGAAGGAGTGTGGATATGATCTGGATGGAGTTACACAGCAGTAGGCCAGCCATCAAACTGTGTTCAGTCTTGTCAAACTCTAACGCTCCACAGTCCACATTAGGTTCTGGCTCGGAGCCAACCCAGTGACAGAAGCCTCTCATCAATGCCACTACTTATCTCTCCTCTGAGTCTCATTGTCTGCCGTGTTTGGACCACTTCAGCTCTGATCTCAGTGCGGCCAATGATATAATATACCAAATCCTATTCTGTACTACATACTGTGCACAGGGCATTCTGCAAGATTAAATAATAGCTGTGTACTGTTGAATATCACACCCAAAAGAGCCCAGTGAAAGTAAAACCTAAGGACTTTGTCCAACTCAGAGTGTTAGAGTCTTAAACCATTTACGTTTGCAAAACTCAAATACGTTGAGCATTAAAAACTCATTTTAAACAAAACAATCTAGGTTCCTGAATGCAAAATAAACTTAAATATGCAAAGTGAATAATCACCACTAGTTTTGGGTTTGGTGGCCACCAGACCAAGGTTTTGGATTGGAAAGAAACAAACAAGCACATTTTAAACTACATGTAACTTAAAAATCATATATGTTCAGCGAGAGAGAGAGAGAGAGAGAGAAGATGGAAGAAGTGTCTGCTTCGGTAGAGTCACAATTCCTTTTCACAGGGTTGTGTATTTGCACATCATCGCTGAGAAACAGTCAGAAAATTACTCTATATTTGTTTGATTTTGTACATTTCTGCGTGGAAATGGTCTTCCTCTCTCACTGATCACCACACCTGCGACTAATTCATCATCACCTCCAGCATGTCTATGGGACATTACAAATGAAAATCTAAGTTGCTTTTTGGATGGCTCTGTTGCATAAATGTTAAGCAGTTCCACTGAATTTGTCCTCATTATATACCCATTTAATTTGATGAGTTATAACATGATAGAATAATAATAATAATAATAATAATAATAATAATAATAATAATTATTATTATTATTATTATTATTATTATTATTAGTATTGTACCTGTTAAAATCTGAAAGTGATGGAAACTATCTATCTATGTATCTGTCCACTCACTGCATTGTGCTGGACACATGCCAAAGGGCCCCCTCGCACATAACAAAGTTGGATGAAAGAATAAGAAAATGGCTGAAAATTTGCAAACAAAAAAAATGAAATGGGGAACCGCAAAAACATTCCACCTGCTGTCAGGAGGGACAGGCGGTCAGACAGGTGAGTGTACACATGATCAGATGGTTCTTTTCACATGGCACAGCCTGCCGATGTGCATGCTGACATGGTCACTCGCGCCCATTGCAAAAGCAATGTGTTTTTATGTACAACCCCAATTCTAATGAAGTTGGGGCGTTGTATAAAATGTAAATAAAACAGCATGCAATGATTAGCAAATCCTCTTCAACCTATATTCAACTGAATACACCACAGAGACAACAGTGTGGCTTCATAGTAAAAGAGTATGGATACTAGACAGGCCTGCCTGCAGTCCAGACCTGTCACCCATTGAAAATGTGTGGCACATTATGAAGCGCAAAATATGACAACAGAGACCCCGGACTGTTGAACAACTGAAGTCATACTTCAAGCAAGAATGGGAAAGAATTCCACCTACAAAGCTTCAACAATGAGTGTCCTCAGTTCCCAAATGCTTATTGAGTGTTGTTAGAAGGAAAGGTGACGTAACACAGTGGTAAACATACCACTGTCCCAGCTTTTTTGAAATGTGTTGCAGGCATCCATTTCAAAATGAGCAAATATTTGCACAAAAACAATAAAGTTTATCATTTTGAACATTAAATATCTTGTCTTTGTGGTATATTCAATTGAATATAGGTCGAAGAGGATTTGCAAATCATTGTATTCTGTTTTTATTTGGGTGATTCTTAGACTACGGGCACTTATTATGTCCTTTGATCATATTGTATGAAAAACAGAAAAAAGGGGAAATTTCACACTTTTATAGTTATCTTTACAATGAAAGTGTGTTAAGAAATTTGTTCTACTAGTCTATGATGACTTTTTCACCTTTTTTCAGCATCATTATATGCAAATATTGCCATTTTGTGCTTATCCCACACCCAGACTTTTGATCTTCAATGATAAAAATGAATGGTAAAGAAACGTTTTTTTTCTAATGTTTTAAAATATCTCTGAATAAAATATCAGTAAAATAATCAAAACATAATTGGGGTATTCAATGTCATACAACTGTTGTGATTTTTTTTAAACAAAATGTAGTTGTCCCACACTATTGCCGTAATTTCTACCACAACACTGTAATGTCCATTTAAACAGTTTGTATGAAAGATTGTTTGGATAGTTTCTATGGAGATAAACAGTGACATCAGAGCACATGTATATAGTGCCAAATCACAACAAAAGGTTGCCCCAAGGCACTTTATATTGTAAGGCAATGGTGTGGTGGAAATTACATTTACAAGGCCAATAGTGCCCGTAGTTAAAGAATCACCCACTTACATTTTACACAATGTCCCAACTTCACTGGAATTGAGTTGTAACTTCAACACCGTGTAAGGTGCACAGAGAGTGTTAAAAATAACAACTTAAGAGTTAAAATCAAACCTTTGAAATTTCAACACCCTCGTTTTTATTATGCAGGCAGTCAATTCGCCTCAAACAGCTTGGATTTACCTCACTCACCTTTTATTTTTGATAACTTATCATCTGTCCATGTTTGCACCTCATAGACATCTGCAGTGCCATCGCTGCACGCTGAGCTGCACTTTGCAGCCTGCCTGACCCTGCAGAAGAGCTTTTGACAACGAAAGGCCTGTTTGATCTCAAAGACCGCTTCATTTTGGTGCTCTTATGTGGTACTTAACAGCCATCACCTTGATTTGTGGTCAGGCTCGAGACAGATGCATTAAACCACGTAACACAGTGATCTGTACATTTGGCTGCACAAACAGACACACAAATACAGCCATCCCAAAAAGAATTACAAACCTCAGGCAGAGTGAAATGAATGTCCTCATTTGTGGTGAATTTTATGTCATTTCAAGATGTGTTTGTTTAGAATCTATTCATGTACAAAGTACCATAAAAATGGCAGTGTTAATTCATAAGATTCAATTCAGAATTTATCAGTTTCATGACGCAAGGGATTTATTTGCTATGTTTGCTGTGAAAGTGGATGAGACATTAAATACTGCAAAGAACGCTGGCTACATGGTTTTGTTCATGACTAATCTACAAAAGAAGTCTCTGCTATATATATATATATATATATATATATATATATATATATGTTTAGGGCTTTACTTGTGAAAGGATGAGAACAGAATTGTTGTGTGGGCCGCCAGAAGAGGAGGTACTGCTGGCCCACCACCAGAGGGCGCCCTGCCTGAAGTGCGGGCTTCAGGCACGAGGGGGCGCTGCCGCCTTACAGGAATAGCCGAGGTGACAGCTGTCACTCATCAACTATGACAGCTGTCACCGATCATCTGCACTTCTCCCCGGATAAAAGCAGGATGACACCTCCACCACGTTGCCGAGATATCGTACTTCTTTGAGAGGTAACTTTCTCTGCCTGCGTACGATATTGATTGATTCCAAGAGCTACTGTGTTGCAGCTGTCTACCCAGAGGACCGGCGTGGGTCGCAACTGTTTCGTCCTACTTCCCACCAGATAAGTGGTACTCAGACGCTGCACGAGTGTGTGTTAGAGGTGGAGGTGGAATTCCCACCGTTATTGTTACGGGGTGTACACACACCCACACTTGACTGTCTTTGTTCTCCGCCAGCAGTACCAGATCCGACACGCTGAGACGGTGGCCACCTGGGGACTTCGGGACCTGGCGGCTCCAGTATCCTTCGGGTTCGGTGGCGGTGGAAATCGTGTGGTTCCGGTTCATCTCCAGACGGACATCTCCTATCGTCGAGCCTGCCCACACGACACCTTCATTCATTGACTTGTATTTATTCTATAATCTGCTGTGTGTGGTTGTGACATTCACAACAGTAAAAGTGTTCACATTTAACTTCCTCTATTGTCCGTTCATTTACGCCCCCTGTTGTGGGTCCATGTCACTACACTTTCCCAACAAGAATAGAAGAAAGCGAACAGTTAGCCTAATAAATAATGCCAGAGACCCCCACTTACCCTGCCCCCCCGCCACCACCACATTACCATAAAGTGCAAATTGATCCCTACACTAAAAGGTACTGCACACCTGTACTCCTATCACATGTTTTTGCACAGTCCCATTCCACTACATTATATTTATTTAACAGTGAATATATAGTATTGCCTATTTGACTCTTTTACTTCTTACAAAAGTGTTTTTTCTTTTTGTTTATGCACCTTTAACACCACATCAAATTCCTTTTTATGTGCAAACGTACTTGTCAATAAATATGATTCTGATTCTGAACAAGTAGGCCTTATATTTTCTTTTCAAAACTGAGGAAAGCATAGCATGCATAAATAAATAAATCAGGTAGAAACAGGATGACATTAGCTTAAAAATGGGTACTTTGCCAAGAATGTCTTTACAAATTAAGAAGTCATTTTTCAAAATATTATTTTTTTCTGCAGATGCATGCCCATGGGAGGTGATGGTCTAGTGGTCAAGCATTAGGCTTGAGACCAGAGGATCCTCAGTTCAAACCCCAGCTTGACCGGAAAATCACTAAGGACCCTTGAGCAAGGTCCTTGATCCCCAAATTGCTCCCGGTATGTAGTGAGCACCTTGCATGGCAGCACCCTAACATTGGTGTGTGTGTGTTCATATGAATGGGTGAATGTGAGGCATCATTGTAAAGTGCTTCAAGCATCTGATGCAGATGGAAAAGTGCTATATAAATGCAGTCCATTTACAAAATCACCCAAATCATTCCACAATGATCCATTTGTTCCAAATACAGCTTTTCAAGTAATCTCATGAAGAATTTCTGTATTTTTTTTCCAAATTGTAAGACACATTGCATTTTTTTTTTTTTTTTTTTTATGTTGAGCCTGTTAAACAATGTTTGCCACAGGGAACACACACGGAGAAGAAACAATAGAATAGGTTTAATTAGACCCGAGCAGCCTTTGCAAAACACAAAAGAGGGTCAGTGAAACTAAAAACACACCCTTTTCTTCATCTGTATCCTATTTCTGCACGTAGCCCTGTGCATCTATATGTGAAATAGATTCCTATGCCATCCGGAGTCCTTCACGGTGCGTGGTAGCAGCATCCCGGAATATAAGGAAGGTAAGTATGCATGTAGATTAGGTCGAGCACAGGAGACCCACCCCTAGAAGGAGTTGGCCTGTTTTAGCAGAGAAAAGTATTTCACGTTGGAAAAGCACTGCAGGGTCGTGTTTTTTCTGCATTGTCTGCAGTAAGCGCGCTAATATCTGGAGGTGTCGTCTTTGGCTAGGGTTTGTTGGTAAAGTCTAGAGGCAAGAAGAGGAGCTAGGAGGTTTTTTTGGGGGGTTAATACTAAGAGGCAATGGTAGCAGGTTATTTGTTTAAATAAAGCCCTGCAAAGCTGTGCGACGGGGAATATAAAACACACATGCAGCAAAGGATGAAAACAATTTCTGTTCAGATACACGTTCAGGTTTTTTTGCAAGGCACTGAAAACAAGCTTAAATACTTTTCTTGTAAAGCACTTATTTTTTAGGGGTGCTGTGTTACATTTGCATAAGATGTAGACCACCTGGATTCTGTCAGAGCAGATGGAGGCTACACCCTTCCACCACGTTCTTTTTGTCTTTTTCCTTTTTGTTAGAATTAGAGATGAAAACAAGACACCATTGTTTTTACAAAACACAAATGGCACTTTAAGCTTGTGCACCTCTTTTAATCTGTCTTTCTCTCTCGCGCGCGGGTCACAAAATGAAAGCATTTGCATATACTATCCTCTCACTTCATCTCTGCAAGAAAGCCCAGCAAGAGGAAGAAAGAGAGACGTGCAGAGGGAACGGCTGCAGATAAAGGCTGGAGATTTCAAATATAGCTGTTAGCAGTTGAGCCATGATGGTGGCTGAACACAGCTGTCAGACCCAGATGGTGAGGTGCTAATAACATTCAGAGTTTTGCAGTGCCCCGTTTATTTTCTAATAATAAAACTGTTAGCGCTTGCTAATAGCATAGCCGCTGCCTGCCAAGCACATGTTCCGGCTGACAATCGCACCACTGCGCTGCCATTTGTGTGCCATGCTGCCAAGCACAATGGGCCTATAGGCAGTGCCACACGTGCACAGAAACTGACCGGCGCGCTGTTATGTGAAACCAACCAGAGCAGAATGACCCAAAGTAATATGGATGTGAGGGTTATAAACATAGAGGAGTGATTTAACGTGTGCAAACACACACATCCTCACGCGAGGGGAACTCGTTTCTGTTTTTAATAGAATGTTTATGAGTATTTTTAAAGTTACTTGTCTCTAATGTACCTGCCATATGAGAGTGGCTTCGGTGCAACATTTTACAGATGCATCACATTTAGGTATGAAGTAATAACCTCGCATTGACTTAAATACTTCAAAAACTGATGCATCGACTGATAATGTTCACACACAGCATAAAGTTAATGTAAATTCTTATGGACCTCATACAGTTGATGGCGATACATCATGTGATCGCCATCTTGCTTGGTGAGAAAGGTTCAGTGTGGTTGCTGTTACTCAGTGCAAGTGTGACCATGTGTTGGTGTTGTGATCCACTCTATCCACCACACTAAGGGCCCCTTCACACATAGTGTAAATACGTACAACTTAGGGCGACGAAACATCGCGCCGACGGGCAGGCGTGCACAATGCCGGTGCAACGGTTTGTGGTGTCTTTGGAGCAGGAACAGTGTTCAGTGTTCCATGGGACGTGGTGCACCACAGCGCGCCACTGATGTGGAGGAAAATAAAATAAAAACCAGCTGTATAATTTGTGAATATCACTGGGTTGATATAAATAATACATAAAAGTGGACGCAATACAAAAGCCCGCAGTTAAATAACCCTGGTTAAAAAAAAAAAAAGCCAGGGGATTTGAACCCGCCAGCCCAGTCTCACATGTTTTTTTTTTCTTTTCATGCTCCCGTGACGAAATGAGTCAAATTTTTGTGACAGGGTTTTTTTGTTTAACTCACTATTCCTAACCCTACTCCTACCCTGACCCTAACCTTAACCATAACCTAATCTTACTCTTTCCCCCCACCCTAACCATAACCACCCCCCACTTCACTTTTAATTTTGTGCAGCCATCATCGAATGAATTAGAATGAATTCATGCTGCCGTGATGAAAATGAGGCACTTTCATCACAATATCACGAACCAATAGATTAATGTATATTTCGTGCTGCTGAATCACAACTGGCCATGAGACCAGGTTGAACCAGCATGCTCTGATTACCAGATGGAAACTTTACCACTGTACTACAACCACTGTCTTGTAACAGGAGTGTGAAATGGCTAAAATCAACAAGCAGATAAATGTATTTTCTAAAAAAAGAAAAAAGAAAAAAAGCAGTGTGATAACTGACCAAACGGCATTTGTTACGGCATATTTCTGCTGATACGTGACTGAAAGTGGTGTATTTGTCATATTGTTGGCTTGTCCTGGTCCTGCGGCCTGCCGCTCACAGCCCTCATGGCCCGACGTGACATTCAGATCACCTGCTGCGTGTCCAAATGGACTGATGGTTCGTTTCTCCTCCCATCGCAAAAGCAATATATGTTTTTATGTATTTCCACACAAGCACACACACGTGTGTCCATCAAAACATGGGATGTGTGCTGCAGCTGTGATTTCCAGGATCACAGATATCCCAACAACTGTGGGCAGCCAGCCACGCCCCCTGTCCTGTCAGTGCACAGACCAAGATGTCACTCTGTGATCAGACAAGAGATGCAGGGGGTGAACCACACGCACACGTCTTGTGGGGGGAGTCGACACTCTGGCACACCACATGTGCACTCGGTAACTTCACACTTGTGGGGCACTTAGACAAATTTCACATCCACCTCAACAGTGATTGTGTGCTGACTGTTTTCGTGATGATAGTACGAATGGCTACACATTTTCTAAGTGCCATGTGAGCGGCGTTAGATGTGTGTGCGTGTTACCTGGAATTTGGCCGACACCTGCTGCGAGAGCGTTCGATGGGCTCTCACAGCACACACTCTGTCTTTCAGCCAATGGTGTGCGCAAACAGTTGTAGCAACAGGTGTATGAGGCATTAGAACCAACTACAATTCTACATGTTTTGCATACGATTCTTGCTTCATGCACACTTTATGCGCAAATTGACCAATTCGCACTATGTGTGAAGGGGCCCTAAGGAAACGCCATCTCGCAGACACAGCCGACTGATGGTCCCCTTGACATTCTCTTGGACCTTTCCAGTTGCTGGGGTCCTCAGTACTTTTGGACCTGTGTGCTGGATCCTCTCCAGGGAGATGTGACACATGGCCAAAATGTCCTCACTAATGTTCCTCCACAATGCAAGTGATACTCCTCATCTGAGTGATTCAAGTGATACTCAAGGAGCCTCCAAAAACAATCCAGTCATCATCTGACGTTAATAGTTAGCATCCATATCTCACAACAACATGACCAGCAAGTCATTCATCTCATTCTTTAATACTGTGTAATTTTGAACTTAATGATTCACAGGATATATAGACATTTAATATTCAGCATATGGCTGCACTAACCAGTGTGGATAAAAGAAAGGTAGTTTACAGATTTGCATTACATACAAAAAGGTGAGATAAATGGTTAAACAGCACTGTAGCCACCGAACTGCGAGCCATCTTAAACAAGTAAGATATTCAGCAAACATTCCCCAAATGGTAACGTACTCTCATCTGTTTTTGCATGAATAATATCAGTTCATTTCGATAAAACTGCATAAGGGGCAAATTTCTCAATTTTTATACTCCAGGTGAGGCTGCAGAATTCCATTGTATTGTGTGTGTGTGTGTGTGTGTGTGTCCACAGAGGAAGAAAGGAAGAGAAACGTTCTTAGATGAATTAATGTCTTCTTCATTTCCCTACATTTGGTATGGCTGATGAGTTAAGAGTTTCAATCAATTTCAAGTCACAACACTGAGTCCACTGCACATTAATGAGGGGTGGATTACAGATCCACATTTGGTTCCGTTTTGGTCCACATTAGAGTTCTATTTCAAGAAATTAATAAAATTAAGTTCCGGATCAGGATAGGAGCACTTTCGGTTCCTCTTGCCTTGATTTCAAAACATATATTTTGCATTAAACTGACATCACTCATCATTGCAAATTTTTGAACACCGCTGAACCACTTTTACTTGATTGTTGTGCAGATTGTGGAAGAATAGGCAGTGTATTAGATTGTACAGGCAGACTGTATGGATCCTTTACATCAGCAACCAAATTTTTGCCACATACTGTTCCCTAGCTTCACCATCTAAGTGTTAAGCAAGAAGCAGACTGGTGCTTGTGCTTTGCATTCTGATTGCAGTAGGCTGATGTCTTTCCATTTTATTGTGTATACAAGCAGAGCGTACGTATATATCACAGTGTACATATCAGGACAACGCTGTGCCCAAATTTCCATCAGCTTTTTGTTGGTCTGTGTGACAACTGCTTTTTGCAGCCACGCCACTCTGTGCACATGGATTCCTATCAGATCTCAGAAGTTAAACAGTTATGGGACCTGATTAGGCTTAGCTGGGCTACCACATAGGAACACCAAGAACTGTTTCTCCATGTAGAACTGGAGTTGTGTCAGGAAGGGCATTTGGTGTAAATCTTGTGTCAAATGAAAGGACAACTGCAAACTAGGATTGACACTTATGTTAGAGGTGGGCGGATCGATCCTGATATTGATAATATCGATACCAACGCTGGTATTGATATTGAACAATCCTTGTGTAAAAAGATAGATACATTTCTCTCCCGCATGCACTGACTGCTGCGCACGCAGATTCATCAAAGTCTACTCTCTGTCTGTAAGAGCAGGGCTGCGTTGTGTCACACAACACGGAGCAGCGCACCCTCCCCCCCTCTGGTCTTTTGTTGTTGCACCATCATGTGGCTCAGCAGTGCCAGCCAACAGCCATGCAGGTAGGCTCAGCCTGGCCCGCCCACTCAGCACTCTCCTCAAGTCAGCCCTCTACCTCAGGAGATTTTAAGTTGTGTTGAGTGATACTTTTTAAACAAAAATGTTGATTGTGATAATAAAGTATTTTGGTGTCACATACAATGTTTGGCAAAATTCTATCCTAGGTCTTTTGGATCCTTTGGATCTATGAAGCTTAAATATGAGAAAGTATCAGTATCGGTATCAATATCAACGATACTGGGCCTGTATTTACTTGGTATCGGATCAATACCAAAATTCCCGGTATCGCCCACCTATAACTTGTATTGCTTTGGTGCCCTACACCATGTATCTACTGAATGGTCACTGAAATAATGCAAGAACCATACACAAGGCAGCAAAAATCTTTGGAAAGACAACTGTCCAGGTACGTTTGGAAAACAAGTTTAGTTAAAATCTAATTCATGGTCAGTCTGTGTATACAGTAGGTGTGGACAGAGCACGCAGACTGTGATGGACAAAAACAAAAAGTGTTATTCTGTGAAAGTGATGACTCAGAGTGTTTGACAATAGAGAGCTTTGGCTTTACCCTAAAACCCTGCTCTTTTCTTGTACAGACTTATCCATCTTAGTGACACTGATATTTTACATCCATTTCTTTTTTTTAACAATTTCACTAAATCAACAGGTTTTATTTGAGCATTCCAGAAGATGCTGGAGGGTAAGAGGTTAACTGTAACAAGGGTTTGCAGCTGAAATTAGACTCGCTGTAGCGTGTGCAGCCACAGTTTTACTCCTAGTGGGGATATCGCAATGAAATGGAAGGGATTTGTCAGCCTCATACAAGGTTGTTTCACTGTGTGTCTTATTTATTTAATATTTCAGCAGGAGTCAATTTCTCGTTAAGTGTCATTACAGTGTTTTGGCACACTTGTACGCCTGCAAAGTGTCACAATTAATTGGACTTCATTTCCAGGCGATAATTTCCGACTGTTAGCGAGACTGTAAAAGCACATCTCCATGTGCATAATTACATAGGAAGGTAGGAGAAGCCAACAGAATTTATCTCCCACCCCAAATACGAGAGGCCGGTGAGTGGAACTGCTCTACAGCCTTTGAAGAGGCATTTATGTCTGTATGCTAACAGCCTCTAAATGAGCTAACGTTGTGGTGCTGCGATGTGGCTTCATTTTTGTTTCAAATCAATGAACCCCTCAAAATATTTAGAGGAAGTAGCAAATAAAAAAAAAAAACATATTGAAGTAAATTAAATCACCCTGGTGGAAACAGTACAAAAAGCAATAAACCGCTAAACTGAAAACACAACATAAATTAACTCTGAATTAACTCAGCGTACGGAGCCAGGTCTCCAGCTGTTTCATGTAGCTGATAACAGAAACCTGTGTCCTGGGTAATTGAGCTCCTACTGCCAGAGTTATCATTTTGCTCATTATGCAGAGATGTGCAACACAAAGAACAGCAGCTCCATTCGCTCTGGTTGTCTCAAAAGAAAAACCACTGATGCTTTGCAAAGTATGAAATGTATAATGCCAAAAGAGAGAAAGGAAAAGTGTGGAGGACAGGTCAAGTGACATGGCATGATGGTTTGTTTTAAGGTGTCTTCAATCACAGATTGTGGAGCATTAGAAAAGGAAGATAGAATGCCAGAAGTATTCTGGCATTAAAAGCCAATTAACATATTGTGCTAAATATTAAAGTCCCTTCACACATAGTACATATGAAGCAGAATCAGGCTGAATAGGAAAAAATGGGCAAGATCGAGACGTAGTCGGGAGGGAAAGACATTTGGACAGCCGCGTACAACTGCCATACAACCACTCAGAATGTGGCTGGATCCCGCATTGACTGAGTTGTGCACGATTGTGTGCACACGTACGAGTGCCTGACGAATGAGGTTCAATCACCGCCTAATGTCTAAAATTTAGGAAGGCAAACATTTGGGCCAGCACTGTGTCTGCTCTCTTTACAAGACCTGCCGAGGATGTTAAAATACATTGGACTTGAAACATGTCATATGTGTTAAATACAGTAGTGCTATGTAACTAAAAAGATTAATCCAGGTTTTGAGTATATTTCTTATTGTTACATGGGAAACAAGGTACCAGTAGATTCAGCAGATTCTCACAAATCCAACAAGACCAAGCATTCATGATATGCACACTCTTAAGGCTATCAAAATTGGTCAATTAGTAAAAAAAAAGTAGAAAAGGGGGTGTTTACAATAATAGTAGTGTGGCATTCAGTCAATGAGTTCATCAATTTTGTGGAACAAACAGGTGTGAATCAGGTGTCCCCTATTTAAGGATGAAGCCAGCACCTGCTGAACATTCTTTTCTCTTTGAAAGCCTGAGGAAAATGGAACGTTGAAGACATTGTTCAGAAGAACAGCGTAGTTTGGTTAAAAAATTGATTGGAGAGGGGAAAACTTATACGCAGGTGCAAAAAATCTCCAATGATTTAAAATGGACAAAAAAAAAAAAAACAGAGATGCGTGGAAGAAAACAGAAAACAACCATCAAAATGGATAGAAGAATAACCAGAATGGCAAAGGCTCACCCATTGATCAGCTCCACGATGATCAAAGACAGTCTGGAGTTACCTGTAACTGCTGTGACAGTTAGAAGACGCCTGTGTGAAGCTAATTTATTTGCAAGAATCCCCCACAAAGTCCCTCTGTTAAATAAAAGACGTGCAGAAGAGGTTACAATTTGCCAAAGAATACATCAACTGGCCTAAAGAGAAATGGAGGAATATTTTGTGGACTGATGAGAGTAAAATTGTTCTTTTTGGGTCCAAGGGCCGCAGACAGTTTGTGAGACGACCCCCAAACTCTGAATTCAAGCCACAGTTCACAGTGAAGACAGTGAAGCATGGTGGTGCAAGCATCATGATATGGGCATGTTTCTCCTACTATGGAGTTGGGCCTATATATCGCATACCAGGTATCATGGATCAGTTTGGATATGTCAAAATACTTGAAGAGGTCATGTTGCCTAATGCTGAAGAGGACATGCCCTTGAAATGGGTGTTTCAACAAGACAATGACCCCAAGTAAATGAGCAAAATCTTGGTTCCAAACCAATAAAATTAATGCCTCACAGATGTGAAGAAATCATGAAAAACTGTGGTTATACAACTAAATACTAGTTTAGTGATTCACAGGATTGCTAAAAAAAAAAAAAGCAGTTTGAACATAACAGTTTTGAGTTTGTAGCGTCAGCAGCAGATGCTACTATTATTGTGAACACCCCCTTTTCTACTTTTTTTACTAATAGCCCAATTTCATAGCCACTGTGCTGCGGTGGTTTGAATCATATTTATCTAATAGATTACAATTTGTTCATGTAAATGGGGAGTCTTCTTCACAGACTAAGGTTAATTATGGAGTTCCATAAGGTTCTGTGCTAGGACCGATTTTATTCACTTTATACATGCTTCCCTTAGGCAGTATTATTAGAAAGCATTGCTTAAATTTTCATTGTTATGCAGATGATACCCAGCTTTATCTATCCATGAAGCCAGAGGACACACACCAATTAGTTAACTGCAGGAATGTCTTACAGACATAAAGACATGGATGACCTCTAATTTCCTGCTTTTAAATTCAGATAAAACTGAAGTTATTGGCCCCACAAATCTTAGAAACATGGTGTCTAACCAGATCCTTACTCTGGATGGCATTACCCTGACCTCTAGTAATACTGTGAGAAATCTT
Source organism: Thalassophryne amazonica (assembly GCF_902500255.1). Classification (NCBI taxonomy): domain Eukaryota; kingdom Metazoa; phylum Chordata; class Actinopteri; order Batrachoidiformes; family Batrachoididae; genus Thalassophryne; species Thalassophryne amazonica. The sequence continues at coordinate 89,052,863 of NC_047104.1, read as the reverse complement.
GGAGTCATTTTTGATCAGGATATGTCCTTCAATGCGCATATTAAGCAAATATGTAGGACTGCTTTTTTGCATTTGCACAATATCTCTAAAATTAGAAAGGTCTTGTCTCAGAGTGATACTGAAAAACTAATTCATGCATTTATTTCCTCTAGGCTGGACTATTGTAATTCATTATTATCAGGTTGTCCTAAAAGTTCCCTGAAAAGCCTTCAGTTAATTCAAAATGCTGCAGCTAGAGTACTGACGGGGACTAGAAGGAGAGAGCATATTTCACCCATATTGGCCTCTCTTCATTGGCTTCCTGTTAATTCTAGAATAGAATTTAAAATTCTTCTTCTTACTTATAAGGTTTTGAATAATCAGGTCCCATCTTATCTTAGGGACCTCATAGTACCATACCACCCCAATAGAGCGCTTCGCTCTCAGATTGCAGGCTTACTTGTAGTTCCTAGGGTTTTTAAGAGTAGAATGGGAGGCAGAGCCTTCAGCTTTCAGGCTCCTCTCCTGTGGAACCAGCTCCCAATTTGGATCAGGGAGACAGACACCCTCTCTACTTTTAAGATTAGGCTTAAAACTTTCCTTTTTGCTAAAACTTATAGTTAGGGCTGGATCAGGTGACCCTGAACTATCCCTTAGTTATGCTGCTATAGACTTAGACTGCTGGGGGGTTCCCATGATGCACTGAGTGTTTCTTTCTCTTTTTGCTCTGTATGCACCACTCTGCATTTAATCATTAGTGATTGATCTCTGCTGTCTTCCACAGCATGTCTTTTTCCTGATTCTCTCCCCTCAGCCCCAACCAGTCCCAGAAGAAGACTGCCCCTCCCTGAGCCTGGTTCTGCTGGAGGTTTCTTCCTGTTAAAAGGGAGTTTTTCCTTCCCACTGTCGCCAAGTGCTTGCTCACAGGGGGTCGTTTTGACCGTTGTGGTTTTTCTGTAATTATTGTATGGCTTTTGCCTTACAATATAAAGCACCTTGGGGCAACTGTTTGTTGTGATTTGGCGCTATATAAATAAAATTGATTTGATTTAAGAGTGTGCATATCATGAATGCTTGGTCTTGTTGGATTTGTGAGAATCTATTGAATCTACTGGTACCTTGTTTCCCATGTAACAATGAGAAATATACTCAAAACCTGAATTAATCTTTTTGGTCACATAGCACTACTATTATTCTGAACACTACTGTATGTGTCCCTTCTTTCTTTCCTTATTTTCAGTGTGTGTTTTTAATATCTGTGTGTGTGTGTGTGTGTTTTTTTATAAGGAGTTTGTGTGTTCTGAATAAATGCAGTCATTCATTCAGTCACATATGTCAGTGTGACTCACCCACCTATGCACTCACTGGCTCCCCCCTACCACCCTCCTTCCCTCCCTCGCACGTGCTCTGACCAGTCCATGCTTTTTCGGTGTGATAGTCCATGTGTAGTTCACAGGATGTAACTTATTTGTTTTTTGTGGACTGTGTGGACCTTCTCTTTTTCTTATTTTTCTTTCAGACTGTGTGGTCTGAGTCTCCTTTTTTTCAGACTGTGTGGACCTTCTCTACATTGTCTTTTTTGTTTTGGACTGTGTGGACTTAGCAATCATGTGCTATGTGCGGTGACGCGCACCTTGAGGCGTTCCAAAGGTGAGTGTTTATTTTTATTTATGTCATGAAGGCCGAGCGCAGCTGTTGCCACATCAGTCCGCCTTCAGAGGTACATGCTGTGAATGTTATGTTAGGTGTTTACAGATATCACAACTCATTCAACTGCACTGCTGTGTGCTGCACAGAGCCGCTGGGACACCGCCGTGGGACCAGCAGTGCGGTGTCGCGCAGCTCCACGTAGTGTTCCAGCACGATGATCACGACAATCCACAGTCATTATCAACCCATGAGAGGGCAACATACTGCATATGTAATGTAAGGTTTATTATGGATATACCACCCAGTTCAGATGTGTGCGCTGTGGGACGCATTGACCCACAGGGACACACTGTGCCTTTTCGGTTTGATTGTACAATGTCCTTGTGTAGTTCACAGGATGTATGTATGCGACAGACATTGGACATAAAAATATCTCCTTTGCGAACCCCAAACGGGATCCAGTGGCGGTGCTCGTACAGTGCAAGCTCGACATCCCGGCAGGATTTAATGTGACTGACCGTGGCGAATATCCCTCGAACGCAGTCTGGCCAGCACACACACAATGCACCTCTTCTGCCCTGTGAGCTTTCGCCACCTCGACTGCACCTCAGGTGTGGTGTCATGTGCACTACATTCGAGCTGGCTGCGTGAATGGGCCCGACTGTTGTGAGTGCACTTCCACTCCTGTTGAACAGCCACTGTTCAATTGGGTTTCCAATGCAAGCACAACACGACTATGGTGTGCATGTGCTGTGGCCGAACGGATGTGCCGACTGCTGTGTGACTGCTGTACAAGGTGTTCGAGTGTAGTTCGAATTTGTACGACTGTCGTCCAAATCCTCCTTTGTACGCCATTCTGCCTCATTCATGCTATGTGTGAGGGACCTTTAGTAATGTCCCGGTCAGGATTTTTATGTCCTGATCTTGATCTGAGTTGTATAACATTATTCTGACTGATACAGAGTCCTGACCGGATACTTGTGTTTTCCTAGATATTGCACTTGCACAGAGCAGAATTCAAGTACATTAAAGTCATTCTATTTTTATGTTCATCACTTCTGCTGCTCTGCCATCCATTAATAAAACAAATTAAATTCAAGGTGATTCTTAATGTTCTTATTTATTCATTTATTTAGTTAAAATTATGTTAAAACAATTTTTATGGCTCATCAGTTCCACTGAGTGCAGAATAGCTGTAGTCAGAGGTGGATCAAAGTCACCATCAAGTCACTCTCAAGTCATGAATCAGCAAGTCCCAAGTCAAGTCTCAAGTCATACTGACCACCAGTTGTTTGCATGCTGACTTGAGACTTGACTTGGGACTTGCTGATTCATGACTTGAGAGTGACTTGACGTGACTTCGTCCCACCTCTGGCAGGTGTAAAACAAGGGCACTCAGAGCATTAGTGAATGAACAATGATTTAGTTTTCAAAAATACATGAATTTTCATTATTATTATTTATTATTATTATTATGTCTTTAAAATATTTTCAATAGTGAAACTTTGCTGTATGGGGGGGGGGGGGGGGACTCGCTGGCTCTACTGTCTCTCTAAACATAAGGAAAACATCAACAAAGAAAACTTGTTTTGTTTTTTTACAACCTGATTGGCCCAGAAGAAACTTTTATTAATTGTGCCATCCATCAGAAACAGATTTTGTGCATTTATAGTGAAATGTGTGTTTTTTTAACTGGCACCATGGCAGCATCACAGGGTAGCACTGACTGATGGAGTGTTGTCTGTCACCACTTCACACTTGTGAAACAGAGCAAGACTGTTGATAACTTGTGTGAATGGAATAGGCCTAGTACAGAGTGTAAAGGTGTTTTTAAAATGTGAGTTCCATAGTGACGTAACAGCAGCCGGGACTCGCTGTTCTGTCACTGGCACCCAATTTCTAAAGTACAGCAGGGCATGCAATTTGGAGACTTTGGTTTAATTTGTTTAAGTCATGTTTTTTACTAGTTTTGGTTGTGACTTTCCCAGTAATCAAAGCACTAAACAAAATAAACGACTAAATGAAAATAATAAAAGTACACAACAACAATGCACCTAAACCCAAATTCAACAGCTGATAATACCAAAAAGGTTTGACTTATGATAATGTATCACACACTGATTAATGAAAAAATGCCTTGATCAGGTTGATTCTGATTGGATAAATATTTTATATTTATCATTCTTAGTTTGTTAAAACTGCGTGTGTTAAAACTGTGGAATGTCACCTTTAAATGATTCATGTACTCTATGAATTAGTGAAGTATCTGCTGGTTGTTCAGAAATCACATTTATCTTTATGGATATGCATGTGTTTATGTGACAGAAGGTTCTGGGCTGCAGCATGCAGAACCGGCTGGCAGGGTAACTGTAAGAATGGCCCTGTTTCCTGTGTCAGCTCTAAAATAGGTACAAACGCAGCAGAGATACGCAACACACAGTAGCTATTTCGAGCACACAACACAGTGTGTGAGCAGGGTCCTGCCAAGTGTACGGAACCAGCGCACGCTATACTGTACTGCATGTACTTGCAGAAGGAAAAACACACATATTTACATGGGAAAAGTTGCCAGATAACAGCCAGCAAACAATGCAATAAAAACATCTTAAATCCACACTAAATCAGGGTTTGTTGCACGTTTTATGATAAAGTGCAGGTTTGTGGGTGGATGCCCTTGACCCCTCCATGTGTAGGTGTTGTGAGTGTAGCATGGTTGATAAGGTCGAAGTGTCCTGCTTACATCTCTGCACCATCCTACTGTTCTTTGGAGCGTTGCCCTCTGTATGTCCGTGACAACCAGCAAAGCTCCCAAATGACACAGATGTTCTGCTGCTTTGCCGCCCCACGCTGGGCACACCAGCTTGATATCTCCCTGTGTAAATGAACAGAAACTGAAACAGAAATGCAGTGGAACCACTGGAGCAGATGTTTTTTTGTTTTGTTTTTTTGTTTTTTGTTTTTGCTTTTTTTATTTCATTTTTCATAATTTCAAATTAATTAAATATCATCTTCCAGTACACAAAATTGCTGCTCATGGAACCATTCATGGAATGCATTCACTGTCTGTGTCTACACTCATCTTCCACTTCATTAGGTATGCCTGTTCAACTGCTCATGAAAGAAAGTATCTAATCAGCCAAGTGCTTTGCAGAAACTCAATGTATTTGCACATATAGGCAGGATCAAGAGGATCTGCTGAAGTTCCACTCAAGAATAGAAGTTATAGTCACCGGCACGAATAGGAATGGACGTCCCTTGGTGCTGCTGCTTATCTTCTGAGTCATATGTCAAGCAGTTGAAAGTTTACAACGCCTCCTGGACGGGAAACTAGTGCATCGCAGGTTTCTTCCCCAACTGAGGATTGTACCCATTTACTACATGTGGGTGGACTGAGGCAATGTTGATTAAGCATCTTGTCCAAGGACACAGACAGGTGGCTTGAGCAGGATTTAAACCCAGGAACCTAGGTCTATATATTGGCAGGCCAGCTCCATATCCACTCAGCTACCTGTTCTGTCAACCAAGCATCAGAACTGAGAAAAAAAGTGTTATCTAAATTACTCTACTTCATGGCAAAGGGTGTGAATACTTATGCACATTAAAAAAGAAACTTTTTATGTTGTCATTATGGGGTGTTAGGAGAATTTTGATGGAAAAAAAAGAATTTCATCCATAAGGCTGTAACATAACAAAATGTGGAAAACGTGAAGTGCTGTGAATTCTTCCTGGATGCACTCTATACACAGTTATGTATTGTAGGCTACCAGTAGAAGTGTAAAAGAACGGAAAGCATCATAACGTTATTTTCTTTATTTTCACCTATGCATGCATGCTGTGTCCATCAGCTCAAGTAGACAACTAACTACTCACCTCACCTCAAACAAAACCAACAACTAATTACAGGTCTTATGTCAAAAATAAAAAGTACCCTTGTATCACAGTCCAAACAAAAGGGCCAAATTTTGGTTCAAACTAATGAAGTGGTCTCGGTCCCAATCAAACTGAACCATGGCCTGGTGCATTTGGAGGGTGAAAAAACGTTTTGGATTGTTTGGACTTTTGAACAAATCCCAGAAAGGAGGGAAATTATTGTTACCCATCAAACAGTAAAAGAAAATAAACGGTTAATTTAATTCATTTACCTGATTAAATGGGGTGAATGTCTGCACTGCTCCCCATCTTTTGATTTTGTCAAAGATAAAACAACATCCATTTTGTTTGTTACTGCAGCTGGCATGCATTGAAAATATTTCCATTTTGACGACAAGTGCATTGAAACTGCTCACCACTTGCTCCAAAAAATAACATGCCTGACATTGCTGTCCAGTGACCTCTGTATCAGCCAGAAATCAAATACACAAAAGAGAAACTAACCAGACCATATGTATACAAACACAAAACCTTCAGCTATTACAAATTTCCTCTCCTACACCCCTAATGGCAGTTTGTGAAACCTGGCCATAAAGAATAAAGACCATTATGAAGGTACAAGGGTGTCCAGCCAGTACTAGCTAAGTGCACCCAATATATTAGCTGGTGAGGGTATGTAACCATATGCTGACAGTATAATTTTGGAGTAATCTGTGTTCAGCAGTAGGAACCCTTGAGTGTACATGCTGGCCAAATACTGTGCATGAACACTACCACAAATACAACCTATGTGATACAAAAACATCTAAGACATCCAGTGGTGGGCTTTCCAGGCCAGGAAGTCCTTCCGTGCTGGCCTAGATACTGTCTGAATGACAAAATTAATTTTCAAAATGTATTTTCATACATGCATTTTATAAAAAAAAACAAAAAACCATTCCAGTCATTTATAGCTATGAAATCATTTAACATGTACTCTTTTTGAACTATGCTGATTCCACCAGTAGTGGGCACACTTCCGCTAATCCACTAACTGGTAATTAGCAAAGGTAACTTTTTCATTAGAAGATTAGCTTTTCAGCTAACTTTGAAAACCATCAGCGGACCAATTAGCTTGAGCTAAATTTAGTTCTGCTAACTTTCAGTCCACTAAAAATTTTTTGCAGGTAAAGTGAGTAAAGTTTAACAGTCAAAATCATACATGTCAGTTTGTTTGTGATCCTGCAGCCCCAGCAGTCCCTGTGGTGCTTAAACTCGAAACTAGCTTATCAGTAGTCGACAGATGTTGCGGCGACCGAGTCAATACTAAAAGGTAGCGGTTAGCAGCAACTTTCGAATTTTTTTTTTAGCAGTTTATCGGCTAGCGTTACAAAAGTTAACTTTTCAGTTAGCAGATTAGTGGCTATCAAAGCTAACTTTTCGACTAGCTGTGCCCACCAGTGGTTTCCACAACTGGACTGCATTTATAGAGCACTTTGCTGAAGTGTCTCACATTCACCCATTCACAGACACACTCACACACAAATGTCACAGTGCTGTCATGCAATGTGCTGAACTACACACCAAGAACAACTTAGAGAGCCCCTTTGTGATTTTCTGATTTGAACTGGATTTGAACCGAGGTTCCTAAAGGAAGACAGACTTTGTTTTCAAATGATGAGCAACTTTGGTCAGTTTAATCGATTTTTATATATTTTCACTTTTGGATTCTATTGATTTTTACCGATGGTGTGAATGACTTCGCTGGTCTGGATCTGTTTGCACCAGGGTGTCATGTTTTCACATATTCCCACCATCTGTTTAATTCTGATTTTGTTATTTGTGTTATTATAGTTGTGGAATTTTTGCTTGTTCGGTCATCATTTGGGTAAATGTGGCTGTTATGACTTTTCTCTTGTTTATTTTTTTTTTATGTTAGCATTTCTGTTTCGGCTCCCTGATTGCAGTCAAAAAGTTTTATCTTATGCACAGCCCCATCTCCTGAAGGAGCAATAATCCTCTTAAAACATTTGGTAATGACAGCAGTTTGGGATACATGCAATTACTGTTTGTGATGCCGCATTGCATGATGATGCGTTTAATTGTGGGAGGATAGCTCAGAAAGCCTAGGTGTAACATGCATGACTTGCCACTGAAAACATCACCGCCCCCCTTCCCCCACCCATTTCACAATCCCACATCTCACAGTGCTGCACTGGTTCAGAAATTGGTCAAATTGTTAAACTGCAACTCTCATATGGCTCTGTAAGAGGCTCGGTTTAACAGTAAACATTAAATGTCTTTTCATGTCCCCTTGGTTCAGAGTGGTCAAGAATTAAACTGGGATGTAACCTGGATTGGGTCCTAATTTCATGTCATAAATGAAGTCCAAGTCTACCCCTGCTTTATTGCTTTAGGTCTAGAATTTTTGTGGCAATGTATCAAAAACCTGATTGGATCGGAGATCATGCACATCTCTGATTATGTGTTCTGTTTTAGTCATCTCAGCAAAAATTGTGCTTTTTTATAGCTCAGATGGAACTGAGAAATTATGGATGCAAAATAATATAAAGCAGTTCCTAAACAAGTCAGTTGTCATGCCAGGTCTGCTCTGGTGCTACACGTCGCCTCATCCCCAGGCAGAAAACTGATCCATCCCTACCTCTGACAGGTGAACCATGAGTGTCCCCTTGGCCTTCTCCAAACACTGGGGTCCACCTATGTGCTGAATTATGCACAGAGAAACATGCCACGTGCAAAATAGTACAGCTGATGTTCAGTCACCATGCAAGTGATAGTCCTCATCTAAGTTTGCCTAAATTAAGGAAAACTCATTCCAGGATTCTCCAAAATGACATAATACCAAAGACACCCATTCATCACCTTTGGTTATTGGTTCATGTCCAGTTCTCACAACTACCATATTTTCAGGAATATGAGTCACACCTGGGTGATTATATGGTTACGACGACGGGAAAATCTGGCCATATTTTAGTTCCACATTAAAAATGTGCTCTGATTGTAATTCCGTTACTATAGAATCGCCCACCTGTCCAAAAATGCCTCTTTAACAGAGAAAATAAAACCCATATATAAATCATATTGGAGTACAAGTCACATTTATCAGTTCAACAAGAAGTAAAATTAATTTAATCAGCACATTATTTATTTATAAAGCATATTAGCTAACTAGCTAATTAATGTTACTATACCAGACACAAACATGAGAAAACTTGTTCTTTTTGCTACTGAACAAGCAAGCATATATGAGATGAATGTGCAGTGCAATTTTTATTTGTTAATGACACAAACATTCTGGTTTGAAACCATCGGTCCACTGTAAACTCAGTTAACCATGGCATTTAGCTGTTATTTTTTGTGTGCACTGTAGAAATCATCTCTGGTAGCAGAATGCAGGAACAGATGTCCATTTCATCAGCTGGTGTAATTTGGCAGGATGGTTTGCTGTTTGGTAAAGATATTTACTCCTATTTCCTTGAAATGAGCATGACTGCTGATTGCATTTTATTTCTTGACACAGAGGGAGGGCCCACCCCCCCAAAAGATATGAGGAAATGCACAAAGTAGTGACATTATTATGATTGCTCACATACCCAGCACTTTAAGTGTGACACGATTTGGTTTTAAAAATACAAGAAATTCTCTCTCTGTTATTCATTTAAAGCAAGAAAAAAAAAAAAACAGTTTTATGCTGTCTTTCGTATTTCCACTGGAATGAAAATGCACAGAATTGTGATTCATTTTTTTGCATATACGAGGTCTGTTAGAAAAGTATCCGACCTTTTTATTTTTTTTCAAAAACCTGATGGATTTGAATCACATGTGCTTGCATGAGCCAACCTTGAACCTTCGTGCACATGCGTGAGTTTTTTCACGCCTGTCGATTGTGTCATTTGCTTGTAAGCAGCCTTTGTGTGAGGATGGGTGTAGTCTCTCGTCATTTTTTCTTTGCAAGGAAAATGGCAGAACGACTGGAGCAGCGCGACTACATCAAATTTTTCCAGAAACTGGGCGACAGCCAGGTGGTAACCATTTGGATTATTCAGACAGCCTTCGGTGACGATCCTATGGGCGTCACACAGATTAAGGAATGGTACAATCGGTTTAAAGACGGCCGCACAACGGTGGAGAGCGAGCCACGCTCCGGTCAGCCATCAACATGCTGAAATGACCAGATCATTTCCAAAGTGAACGCTGTGGTGATGTGGGACCGTCGTGTGACTATCCGAGAAATTGTGGAAGAGGTGGACATCAGCACTTTTTCGGCACATTCCACTGTGACAGAAGATTTTGCCATGAAAAGAGTTGCAGTGAAATTCATGCCGATGGCTTTGGCACGAAGCTGATGGTGCAGCAAAAGCGCCACCGTGTTGAAGCCTCACAAGACATGTTGTGACATGCCCAGCTCTTCCACCATTCGGAAGATTCAAACAGCTTTCGGTGGCTTTTCAGTCGTGTGACTATCCGAGAAAATCTTCAAGGTTCAAGGTTGGCTCATGCAAGCACACGTGATTCAAATCCATCAGGTTTTTGAAAAAATAAAAAGGTCGGATACTTTTCTAACAGACCTCATACGTCACACCAAAATATAAGTCACAGGAGCTCCCATACTAGTAAAACTAAATGAACTAAAAAAAAAAAAACAGCTTTTTTGGGGGGGGAAATATAGTATACAGTAAGACAGGAAGTACCAGGACTCCAAAGACCTGGATGGTTGTTCTCCTGCAAAGATATTGGTAAAAGCCCCATGACACTTAGTAGGAATGAGCAGGAATCAAGCAGAATAAGGCAGAAAGGGAAAAAAAAAGCCAAAACTCGAGCCACATTCGGGAGGGACAGATATTCCAATAGCTGTGTAACAATGCTGTTGAACACCCAGAATGTGGGCCCAATTCACTTCGAATGGTTTACGCACATTCCATGAGCAGCAGCTCCCGAATGCAGGTCGAATGCATGCGGAACACAGTACAAATACCCAGAATGGAAGTGGAATGCGGCTGTAACACAGCACGATTCCCCACAATGCCAGCAGAATGCAGAAGGAATATGCAGAATGCACCCTGAATGCCATACGGCACCCCAAATGCTCTACAAATGGGCCTAAAAGGCGGCCAGAATGCCCCCAGAATGTGCGCCGTATGTGTGCCAAACATGTACAACCCAAAGGGAATGCATCCCCAATAACAGGAATGCACCCCAAATGTGACACAAATGTCCTGACTATACCTAGAATGCTGGCGGAATGGTGCCCGCCAAGATATAAAGGCCCACCCATTGTAAGCGAGTCATCAGTCCCAGACTGGACTCCGTGGACCATGTAGGACTGCTGCAAATAGCTGTCCTCCAGCAATAGCTGCTGGAACAGCTCGTGGAGGCCAGGAGCAGAAAGATAAGAAAGAGGAGGAGAAACAAATTATACCAGACCCGACCATGGTTGGCAGAGGAGAAGAGGAGGCTGTACAGGCACTACATCAGACTCGTGGAGGAGCTTCCACAACTACCTGAGGATGGAGCCTGCCAGGTGTGACGGGTTGTTGCAGAAGATGGGGCCAAGGATCCAGAGGCAGGACACCCTTCATGAGGAAGGTGCTGCCTGCAGACCTGAGGCTGGCCATCACTGTCAGGTACCTGGCGTCAGGTGACAGATACGCCAACCTGATGTACAGCTTCTGCATGGCGTGCAACACCATCAGCCTCCTTATCCCTGAGGTTTGCCAGGTCATCGTAGATGAGTATGAGAATGAGGTCATCACCTGCCCCACCACACCGGCAGAATGGACACCCATTGAGGAGGTCTTCCGGAGCATGTGGCAGATATCCCATGCAATGGGTGCCCTGGATGAGAAGCATGTGGCCATCAGAAAACCAACCAGGAGTGGGTCCTTGTACCACAATTACAAGGGGTTCTTCTCAGTGGTCCTGAAGGCCCTCATAGATGGGGACTACAAATTCCTCTGGGTGGAGATCAGGATCTCAAAAGTTGAAGACCCAGGGACATGAATTGGACTGCCAAGATTCATTGCCCTTCAAAAGAATTTGGCTGCTTGATATTTCACACATTTTAATTTGTCTATGTCATTTCAAATACAATAAGTAAATCAGGATTCTCAATATAAAATTTGTGATGATACAACTGGTGATATAACTTGTGATACAAAATGCAAAACATGCATGATGCACAATTTCTTCAGTCACAGTCACAGAAGCCTATAACTCTTTTGGATTGCCTGAGTGTCTTAGTGGCTTTCCTCACTCTTCTTCTTGCATCTTCACTCAGTTTTTGAGAACTGTCTGCTCCGCACAGATTTACCTTAGAGTGCCATTCTGTTACATAGCTGATGTAAATAAAGTCCAAAACATATTCAGTGACTTGGAAATGTTCATGTATTTGTCTGAAGAAAACTGGCAATAAAACTGATTATTTACAGGTATTATACCAAAGTGGCCCATTACTTATGGCCCCTTCACACATAACACAAAGCTGGGCGAAAGAAGAAGAAACTCCCAAAAAGGGTGAAAAAAACAAACAAAAAAAAAAAAACGAATTGGCGAACTGCAAAAAATTCCACCCGCTGTCGGGAGGGACACATGGTCGGACAGTCGTGAATGATCCAGCAGCAACGGTTTCATGCACCCTCATGAGCATGCACACGAACAGTGCAAGCGGGTGAGAGCTGTGATACCACATCATGCTCACACAGCAGCGGAAGCAATCACATGTTGGACAAATGTACATAAATAAATGAAAATGTGTAAGGACAAAATAATGAGAGAACACAGAACATTATAAGAACAATTAATGTACTGTTTAACTGTAAGACAGTCATGTTACTGGTAATGATTCTGTTCTCGCTGTAAAAAAAGAAATTTACTGTTACTGTTTTGGCGCTCTGGCAAAGCAATTTTCTTCGGGATTAATAAAGTTCTTTTTATTCATATGATGTGTAATTGATGCCTGATGATGTGACGGTCTGTGTTGGAAATGACAAAGCAAATGGATTGCATTTTGTCTGTTAAAATAAATAATTCCTGTTATAAAGAGCAGACAATACAAGAATTAACATCCCTCTGTTCTCTGTTCCTCTGTACATGAAACATGGCCATGGATGTAAACAAGTAATTATTGAACTGACATGATTGAATGCTCATATCATGATCAGGCTCTTATGACATGTTGATCATTGTTTTATTTTAGTATTATTTATTGTTCTTTGTTTTAATTTAATGCATCGTGTTCACAGTGCCAGTGTCAGCTGAGAGAGTGAGTCTGAGCTGGACATGCCCCCTTGGGCTCACGGCTGGCTGTCACTCAAAGCCCCACGTTGCGATTGCGTGTCACGTGGCTGTCTGCTTGATTGCTGTGCTGGCCGTGGACGGCCGTGTCATATGGGGTTTATATGGGATCTATGCGAGTCATATGGGACAGCACTTTTGTGAGCATTTTTTATTTTTAACTCTGTACTGTTGGCATGTGTGCACTGCTGTGTGTTGAGCCCATCTCCAGAAGGACGTTAAATATGTCATGATGGGTGGTCCACAACTCTGACATGCTGGTCAGCTGTGAGCGCCAAGCTTGTCACATGCATCGACTCACGTGGGCATGCAGCTCTGCGCACCTGCATGTCTGGTATCAATCAATCAACTTTCAACTTTTTTCTTATATAGCGCCAAATCACAACAAACAGTTGCCCCAAGGCGCTCTATATTGTAAGGCAAGGCCATACAATAATTATGAAAAACCCCAACGGTCAAAACGACCCCCTATGAGCAAGCACTTGGCTACAGTGGGAAGGAAAAACTCCCTTTTAACAGGAAGAAACCTCCAGCAGAACCAGGCTCAGGGAGGGGCAGTCTTCTGCTGAGACTGGTTGGGGCTGAGGGAAAGAACCAGGAAAAAGACATGCTGTGAAGGGGGGCAGAGATCGATCACTAATGATTAAATGCAGAGTGATGCATACGGCGCAAAAAGAGAAAGAAACAGTGCATCATGGGAACCCCCCCCACAGTCTACGTCTAAAGCAGCATAACCAAGGGATGGTCCAGGGTCACCTAATCCAGCCCTAACTATAAGCCTTAGCGAAAAGGAAAGTTTTAAGCCTAATCTTAAAAGTAGAGAGGGTATCTGTCTCCCTGATCTGAATTGGGAGCTGGTTCCACAGGAGAGGAGCCTGAAAGCTGAAGGCTCTGCCTCCCATTCTACTCTTACAAACCCTAGGAACTACAAGTAAGCCTGCAGTCTGAGAGCGAAGCGCTCTAATGGGGTAATATGGTACTACGAGGTCCCTAAGATAAGATGGGACCTGATTATTCAAAACCTTATAAGCAAGAAGAAGAATTTTAAATTCTATTCTAGAATTAACAGGAAGCCAATGAAGAGAGGCCAACACGGGTGAGATATGCTCTCTCCTGCTAGTCCCCGTCAGTACTCTAGCTGCAGCATTCTGAACCAACTGAAGGCTTTTTAGGGAACTTTTAGGACAACCTGATAATAATGAATTACAATAGTCCAGCCTAGAGGAAATAAATGCATGAATTAATTTTTCAGCATCACTCTGAGACAAGACCTTTCTGATTTTAGAGATATTGCGTAAATGCAAAAAGGCAGTCCTACATATTTGTTTAATATGCGCTTTGAATGACATATCCTGATCAAAAATGACTCCAAGATTTCTCACAGTATTACTAGAGATCAGGGAAATGCCATCCAGAGTAACGATCTGGTTAGACACCATGCTTCTAAGATTTGTGGGGCCAAGTACAATAACTTCAGTTTTATCTGAGTTTAAAAGCAGGAAATTAGAGGTCATCCATGTCTTTATGTCTGTAAGACAATCCTGCAGTTTAGCTAATTGGTGTGTATCCTCTGGCTTCATGGATAGATAAAGCTGGGTATCATCTGCGTAACAATGAAAATTTAAGCAATACCGTCTAATAATACTGCCTAAGGGAATCATGTATAAAGTGAATAAAATTGGTCCTAGCACAGAACCTTGTGGAACTCCATAATTAACTTTAGTCTGTGAAGAAGATTCCCCATTTACATGAACAAACTGTAATCTATTAGACAAATATGATTCAAACCACCGCAGCGCAGTGCCTTTAATACCTATGACATGCTCTAATCTCTGTAATAAAATTTTATGGTCAACAGTATCAAAAGCAGCACTGAGGTCCAACAAAACAAGCACAGAGATAAGTCCACTGTCCGAAGCCATAAGAAGATCATTTGTAACCTTCACTAATGCTGTTTCTGTACTATGATGAATTCTAAAACCTGACTGAAACTCTTCAAATAGACCATTCCTCTGCAGGTGATCAGTTAGCTGTTTTACAACTACCCTCTCAAGAATCTTTGAGAGAAAAGGAAGGTTGGAGATTGGCCTATAATTAGCTAAGATAGCTGGGTCAAGTGATGGCTTTTTAAGTAATGGTTTAATTACTGCCACCTTAAAGGCCTGTGGTACATAACCAACTAACAAAGATAGATTGATCATATTTAAGATTGAAGCATTGAATAATGGTAGGACTTCCTTGAGCAGCCTGGCAGGAATGGGGTCTAATAAACATGTTGATGGTTTGGATGAAGTAACTAATGAAAATAACTCAGACAGAACAATCGGAGAGAAAGAGTCTAACCAAATACCGGCATCACTGAAAGCAGCCAAAGATAACGATACATCTTTGGGATGGTTATGAGTAATTTTTTCTCTAATAGTCAAAATTTTGTTAGCAAAGAAAGTCATGAAGTCATTACTAGTTAAAGTTAATGGAATACTCAGCTCAATAGAGCTCTGACTCTTTGTCAGCCTGGCTACAGTGCTGAAAAGAAACCTGGGGTTGTTCTTATTTTCTTCAATTAGTGATGAGTAGAAAGATGTCCTAGCTTTACGGAGGGCTTTTTTATAGAGCAACAAACTCTTTTTCCAGGCTAAGTGAAGATCTTCTAAATTAGTGAGACGCCATTTCCTCTCCAACTTACGGGTTATCTGCTTTAAGCTATGAGTTTGTGAGTTATACCACGGAGTCAGACACTTCTGATTTAAAGCTCTCTTTTTCAGAGGAGCTACAGCATCCAAGGTTGTCTTCAATGAGGATGTAAAACTATTGATGAGATACTCTAACTCCCTTACAGAGTTTAGGTAGCTACTCTGCTCTGTGTTGGTATATGACATTAGAGAACATAAAGAAGGAATCATATCCTTAAACCTAGTTACAGCGCTTTCTGAAAGACTTCTAGTGTAATGAAACGTATTCCCCACTGCAGGGTAGTCCATCAGGGTAAATGTAAATGTTATTAAAAAATGATCAGACAGAAGGGAGTTTTCAGGGAATACTGTTAAGTCTTCTATTTCCATACCATACGTCAGAACAAGATCTAAGATATGATTAAAGTGGTGGGTGGACTCATTTACTTTTTGAGCAAAGCCAATAGAGTCTAATAATAGATTAAATGCAGTGTTGAGGCTGTCATTCTCAGCATCTGTGTGGATGTTAAAATCGCCCACTATAATTATCTTATCTGAGCTAAGCACTAAGTCAGACAAAAGGTCTGAAAATTCACAGAGAAACTCACAGTAACGACCAGGTGGACGATAGATAATAACAAATAAAACTGGTTTTTGAGACTTCCAATTTGGATGGACAAGACTAAGAGACAAGCTTTCAAATGAATTAAAGCTCTGTCTGGGTTTTTGATTAATTAATAAGCTGGAATGGAAGATTGCTGCTAATCCTCCGCCCCGGCCCGTGCTACGAGCATTCTGACAGTTAGTGTGACTCGGGGGTGTTGACTCATTTAAACTAACATATTCATCCTGCTGTAACCAGGTTTCTGTTAGGCAGAATAAATCAATACGTTGATCAATTATTATATCATTTACCAACAGGGACTTAGAAGAGAGAGACCTAATGTTTAATAGACCACATTTAACTGTTTTAGTCTGTGGTGCAGTTGAAGGTGCTATATTATTTTTTCTTTTTGAATTTTTATGCTTAAATAGATTTTTGCTGGTTATTGGTGGTCTGGGAGCAGGCACCGTCTCTACGGGGATGGGGCAACGAGGGGACGGCAGGGGGAGAGAAGCTGCAGAGAGGTGTATAAGACCACAGCTCTGCCTCCTGGTCCCAATGCTGGACAGTCACAGTTTGGAGGATCCAAGAAAACTGGCCAGATTTCTAGAAATGAGAGCTGCTCCATCCAAAGTGGGATGGATGCCGTCTCTCCTAACAAGACCAGGTTTTCCCCAGAAGCTTTGCCAATTATCAATGAAGCCCACCTCATTTTTTGGACACCACTCAGACAGCCAGCAATTCAAGGAGAACATGCGGCTAAACATGTCACTCCCGGTCTGATTGGGGAGGGGCCCAGAGAAAACAACAGAGTCCGACATTGTTTTTGCAAAGTTACACACCGATTTAATGTTAATTTTAGTGACCTCTGATTGGCGTAACCGAGTGTCATTACTGCCGACGTGAATTACAATCTTACCAAATTTACGCTTAGCCTTAGCCAGCAATTTCAAATGTCCTTCGATGTCGCCTGCTCTGGCCCTCGGAAGACAATTGACAATGGTTGCTGGTGTCGCTAACTTCACATTTCTCAAAACAGAGTCGCCAATAACCAGAGTTTGATCCTCGGCGAGTGTATCGTCGAGTGGGGAAAAACGGTTAGAGATGTGAACGGGTTGGCGGTGTACACGGGGCTTCTGTTTAGGGCTACGCTTCCTCCTCACAGTCACCCAGTCAGCCTGCTTTCCCGACTGCCCGGGATCTGCCAGGGGGGAACTAACGGCGGCTAAGCTACCTTGGTCCGCACCGACTACAGGGGCCTGGCTAGCTGTAGAATTTTCCACGGTGCGGAGCCGAGTCTCCAATTCGCCCAGCCTGGCCTCCAAAGCTACGAATAAGCTGCACTTATTACAAGTACCGTTACTGCTAAAGGAGGCCGAGGAATAACTAAACATTTCACACCCAGAGCAGAAAAGTACGGGAGAGACAGGAGAAGCCGCCATGCTAAATCGGCTAAGAGCTAGTAGCTACGCAACCTAGCGGATTCCTAAAAACACACAAAGTGAATAATGTGTAAATAATCCAGAGGTGATTCAGCAGAAGGAGTGCTTTAATTAAGGCACCAAACAGGCCATGAAGCAGCACAGGCAACGCACAACAACAGCGAACGCACGACAACGGTGCCAAAACAAAACAAAAATCGACCAAACACGCTGTGGAGCAGCACAGGTAGCGCACGACAACAGTGCTAAAAAAAAAAATAAATAAAAAATAATAAAAAAAAAAAAACGAAAGTGTTAGCAAGCTAGTTAGCTTGCCAACGCTGATGAAAGTTAGCTGATAAAAGTGCTCCGTCGCGATGTTTCGACCGTTAGAGGTCTTCCTTAGGCGTTGGAGCACAGTAAAAAAGTAAAAAAAAGTAAAAAGGTAAAAAAGTAAAAAAGTCTTGAAAAAGACTGTTAGTTCAAAGTCCAAAGCAGCAGGTAGCAGTCTCTGTGTAAACAGTCCCAACAGAGAGCCAAAATTCTCTCTGGTATAACAGCTGTAATGATTATAATGTCCCATATACATTGTGTAATGGGAGGGAATGGCAATGTATGTATTACATGACATCCATCATGGACATGACAGGCTGTCCAGATGTGCACACCGCGCTGGACAGCGATCACAGTTTGAGACAGTTTCAGCATTTTCCACCTCAATCACACCTCGACAATGTTGGGTTTGTGGGGGAGACACAAGACACACTGGCACGCCATTCGTGTTGCTCAGGGGGAGGGGGGAAGGCACACTTGCGATGCACTTAGAAAATGCAGCACTGTTTGTGCATTCCAGCATGTCCTGCAAGACTTCTGGATGCAATCGCCTCTGCTCCACTGTCAGCAAATTTGGCATGAATTTCGCTGACATGCTCCACATTCCCAAATGCTCCATCAAAATGGAATGTACCGAACCTGTGCTTGTCCTCACCTTGCCCACGAGTTCTTGGATGGTGAAACGACAGTCATCCATGACCAAAGTCAGTATTCTGTCAATCACTTTGTCACTTCTGCTTGTGGATGGTCGACCAGAATATGCTTTCCTCTCCAGTGATGTGCCCCAATTTTTAAGCAGTTATGCCACTCTCTTACCACTCTTTTGCTGAATCTTGGAAATGGTTTCTGCCTAGGTACCACCAAGCTTTTGGCAAAATTTGTTGCAGTTGCTTTGCTCAAGTCATTCTGTCATGTTGTAGAAAATGAGAATGTATGAGAATGCTCAGTACACGTGTTCATTATAAGGCTGAGAGCTAGCAACTGATATGCTCACTAGGTGGGATAAATTCACGTATGCTCAAGAAGGTTCCCCACACCTACCCACTAAATGACAGCACGTGTGCTTCATTTCTTTGAGTCAGATAAAATAAGGTCAAATACCTTTTGAATGCACCTTGTACACACTCAAAGCTGTGTTACTGAGCTATATCTGCAACTTGTTTTAGTTTATTAAAACCAAACTTGAACAAACCAAAAGCAGTTTGATTTTGCAAACTTTATCTGTGTTGCACTTTACTAGTTTTCACTCATGATGCTCTGGTTGTTGAGGAGGCAGAGGAGACATATCTGGAAATTTCAGGCTCTCTCAACTGAGAGCAGAATTGTAATTGTGAGTAAAAGTGGCAGAATTTGGATTGTCACTGTCTTTGGGCATCTCATCCTCCTCCTGACTTAATTCACCTCACTTGTCTATCAAGTTTCCCCAAAATATCCATGAATCTTCTAACTGCTACATGGGGTTGCTGAGAAGTGATAGCTGAAGTCTCTCACTGTTCTATGTGTTCTAAGATACATAAATATTTGGACAGTGGCACAGTTTTTGCAATTTTTCCTCTGTACACCACCACAATGGAGTTCAAATTAGGTTAACAAAACTACCACAATAACATTTTAGGAAATATAGCCAATATATCATTCCTCCATTTTCAGAGCCCATAAGTAATTAAAAAAAAAAAATCAGTCATTGATGGTGTTAGAGGCTGCTGTTTCTGTGCACAGATACTATGCACAGTCTCTCCCATCACAACTGCAGGAGCCTACACTGTAACTACTTTCGAGTTATATGGATGTCTTGTGGCTTTCCTCAATTGTCTCCATTTAGCATGTTGACTTAGTTTTTTCAGAACAACCTACCCCACACCAGTGTTGCCAAAGTAACTGAAAAGTTACTTCATTAGTTACTTTATACAGTTACTTCATTAGCAGCTCCGAACAACTTGCTGTGTTGTAAATTAAATGTATTAAGTAATTAAAAAGTGACTAATAAAGTAACTTTTCAAAGTAACTGGCAACACCGCTCCAGACTCATCTACTATACAGTACCATACAGATTGTATTTCTTAATGATAGATGTAAATGAATTCGAAGACATATTCAGTGACTTGGGAAAGGGTGGTGAACGCATCCCCAGGCTTGTCTCAAAAATATTAAAGGAACAGTGTTGATTTGTATTAAAAATAATCCTTACAGTTAGTCTGTAGTGTCCAATTACTTACAGGAGGGGTGGTGATGGTCTAGTGATTAAGGTGTTGGGCTTGAGACCAGAGGATCCTTGGTTCAAATCCCAACCTGACCGGAAAATCATAAAGGCCCCTTGGGCAACATCCTTAATCCCCTAGTTGCTCCCGGTGTGTAGTGAGCGAGTTGTGTGGCAGCACCCTGACATCGAGGTGAATGTGAGGCATTATTGTAAAGTGCTTTGAGCATCTGATGCAGATGGAAAAGCCCTATAAAAAAAATGCAGTCCATTTACCATTTTCAGGTGCTGAAAATGAACAGACCACATATAGAAATGGTTGTAATTCTTAAATGGCTTATGCAATATTTTTGCTAATCTCACTGAATTAAATTACAGATGGCATTACAATCACATCTTGATCCCACTGTGGTATGTACAGAGGCACAATTACAAACTTTGTATCACTGTAGGAGATACAAAGTTTCATATGGACCTGGCTTTATCTGCTTATCCAACGAGATACAAAGTTCACAGGCTACTGCCCTCAAAAAACTCACTCATTGTATTGGATTTCCATCTAATAAATATATGTAGCCCCAACTCAAAAAAAGCACATCCATGGAAGTTAATTTAATTTAATTTAGTTGGGACTACATATATAGTTATTTGATGGAAATCCTACACATAATTGATTTGAGTTCATCTAATGAGCCATTTTTTTAGTGTATGTTTAACACCCAGAAGCTATGTCATGCTTTGAACTGGAAAACTAAACCGACAAACCTTGTGTCAGTCGAATTGTGCACACACTTGTACACCATAAACCAAAGAGCTCAGGTGAGATTGTACAGCGTTGGTCTGAAGGATGATTTGAATGTGCCAGGATGTGCTCATTTTCTGTCTAATCTTACTGCTCAGCCAAGTGCAGGGAGGAGGAGGAGAAAAAAAAAAATCCATAGTCTTTTCATCCTCTCGTGACCACTGTGCCTCTGAGACAGCAGCCGTGGGAATGGAGACGGATACAAGCGGACCTGCCTCTGACCTCCCTCTACTCTAACACAAGGGTGGAGATAAACAGGGCCACTAGGATCGCCAACATCTTTCTTTCTGAAGCGTGCGCGCTCATACCGACATACCCACAGCCACACAGACATCTCATTAAAACAGGTGAATGTCGCAGTGGGCTGCTGGGAGAAAGGTCTATTACAGATACTATCAAAAGATGGGGGACGTAAATGAGAGTCAGTATTGCTCGTCCCTGAATGGCGTATATGTTTGACGTATGTCTAAATTTGACCCACACGGAACCACGAGCGATACTTATTTGTGAAATCATTATGACTGCCGAGTGTCGAGAGAGTTAATAAAAGAATTCCTACATTACATATCTGGCAGGAGAAAATATGCATGAGCTCAGTGCAAAGTGAAGGCAACTGGTTAAAATTCAATAACTTTTTGACTTGAGGTAGGATGGCGATGAAAAGTTAGAATGTAGTGACCAATGCTGAGATTAAGCATCTGTGCTTGATTTCAAGATATGACAAACAGAACTGAAGTGGGACTTCAGAAATGGGGATTAGAAACCGGGATTAGTTTGTGTTATGGACTGGCTCATGCAGAGATAAATTTATGGAACATATTTGTAGAAGGTCAATCTAATATGTCTTTGTTTTGTTGTCTTTTTTTAACCCTAAATCACCTTTCGGGTTCTGAGCGGTTCACCAAGAAAATCATCAATTCCGTAGTTTTTGGGTGCCCAATACTGTTGCATAAAGGGCCCAAATAGTGCAGGGGTTCATTGTAACCAGTTACTTCAGCGGGTGGTTTTACGTGATGCACCACATCCCCACCATTGCCACACATTCTGCAGTGTCATTTAGTAAGAAAATAACCTTCACAAAGAGCAGCAGTTGCATTTTGAATGAAAAATTGGCCTGTTAGTTTGTCTGGTGTTGTCACGATAAGTGAACCTTGCTATGATCAACCTGGAATCGGACCGACTCCCACTTCTTCAAGCAGAATGTAGTTCACTTATTTGGTTGGTGCCAGAGTTCAGATACATTTTTCAGCTCCACAAACAAATGATGGAGTAAAGCAGGTAGCTAAGTGGATAAGGAACTGGCCTGTCAATAAGTAGACCTATGGGAGAGGAGGGGGAGGTGATGGTCCAGTGGTTAAAAGATGGGCTTGAGACCAGAGGATCCTTGGTTCAAGACCCTGCCATTACAGTAAATCACAAAGGCCCCTTGAGCAAGGTCCTTAATCCCCCAGGTGCTTCTGCTGTACAGCTTAGAGCCTTGCATGGCTGCACTCTGGTATTGGTGTGTGTGAATGTGAGGCATCATTGTAAAGCACTTTGAGCTTCCGATTGAGATAGAAAAGTGCTGTGTAACTGCAGTCTTGGGTTCAAATCCTGCTCGTGCTACCTGTCTGGATCCTTGGACCACACACTTCATCTGCATTGTCTCAGTCCACCCAACTGTAAATGGGAACCGGTTGGAGAAGTAACCTGTGTCATACGTGTGTCTAGGGGGAGTCATGGACTCTCATCCGCTTGATGCTACAGGAATCCACAGAAAAGCACCAGCAACAATGGGCCTCGTGGACTCAATACATGTAGAGGTTTTGCACATGACGTCACAGGTCACGTACAGGGGGTGCCATGCATAACCGAAGGTCAAGTTTAGCCGGTCACAATACACTTGGCTTGACACCCCAAGTCCTCTTTCCTCTGTTTTTCCCTGTTTTTTCTCCATGCCACAGACTTGTTGTGCAGTTCACTGTCACAATGGATGTGGACAGGAGGACAATCTACAGGATTCTAGTGGACACAGAGGGCTGGGTTTTGCCCCACAATCCCACTGCAGCATACACAAAATTCAATAAAATTAATGGTGAACATTATCACTAAGGGTAGGGTTAGAAATAGTAAAATAAATTTTATAAATGTGTCATGAAAATTTCACTCATTTCGTTACAGAAGCCACAGTGGGACCAAGAAAAAAAAAAGTGAGACTCGGCTGAGTTTTTCTGCAAAATCCCACAGCAGTACGTAAAATTCAGTAAAGTTAATGACAAACATTATCACTATGGGTAGGTTTAGAAATAGTAAAATAATAATAATAAAAAAATCTGCATCATGAAAATATTTCTCATTTCATTATGGAAGCCACGATCGTGACCTCGTTTAAAAAAACAAAAAAGAACAAAGTAAGACTTGGCTGAGTTTTCCTCCACAATCTCACAGCAGCGTACACAAAATTAAAAAAGTTAATGATGAACATGATCACTAAATACTATTATAAATATGTAAGTCTGTAACCCTCAATTAACTTATTAAGTCCTGAGTGTACTTACATGTGTGGTGATAATAATGTCACTGCAGGTGCAGTCAACAAAAAAAATAACATGTCCGGTGTGTGTACAAGCGGCCAAAATGGCAATTTTCTCTTTGTACCGCTGTAATTCAGCACTAGAAAGATGCCTGGTATGTTCAATTACTCCACTATCAGGTTCAGACACGATGAATTTATCTAAGCTTGTCCCACACTTTGCAGTATGGACATTGTTTCTCGTGTAAATAATCCTGGAAGCTCTGCACATGACTGGCAACATAGCAATGTGACGTGGCCAGGTCACGTGACTGCAAGGAATCTATAGGGACAAACAAAACAAATTATTCAACTAAATAGACCACAAGCTTAATAAAAGAGATAAAATAGTATCAGTGTGAAAGCACCCTTAAGTGTTTTTTGGATTGATCATGAGCAGGCTATGCACTGACTGATGTGATCAAGTATTTGGTGGTTGTAGTTTGTGCAGAAGTCACAGAAGCACAACAGGAAGTGACATCATTGGTAGGTGCAGGAGGAACATATGATATCGTTGTTGTGTTGCAGTTATACGTGTTCAGTCATCTGTGCAGTGTCAACAACACAACCTCTAAACCGTGGACATACAGTACTAACATATTGATCATGAAACACTAAATAATACACAAAATCTCACAGAAAGAGTAGATTCTTTGCACAAAAAGAAAGACTGTAAAGTGTTTTCAGCACAAACTGAAGTATTTAAAAATCAATTCTACTTACTTTATGCCATACTTGATGTATTGTCTGGTTTTGTTTTAAGTTTTGTACAGTATTTTTTACTAAAAGAGAGTAAGAGCGATTAAATACTTTTACACATGGAATGGTTGAAAAGGGAACACAGGCAGACCGTCTGACAGCGGCTCTGTTTGTCCTAAATTACTCATTCCTCCTCTCTGTTTCAGGGGGATTTTGGAGCGATACTCCCTTCTCGCTCCATCATTCCCTCAGCTGTCACTACCCGTCACCACAACTATTCCACTTCAACCGCAGGGACAGAGAAAATGTTTTGTTCCTCTCCTTCAGCCGCCTTTTACTGCTCTCTTATTAATAACAGTTGCAGCATTTATTAAGAATGCATTTTCTTGCATCTTTATGCCTTTGTTTGTTTTCCAAGGCCTATTACGTTTAAAATATTACAGGAAACTAATGATGTTTTAGTGTTTGCTAACAAGAGTGTAAGAAAAGATCAAACTGAAAAGGAAAACGAAGGGCATTCCTTTGGTCATGGCGTCTATCCATAGAGATGCATGTGTCTTATTATAGTTTGTCAAGGGTCATTAGTGTAATCCAACCAGACAGAAGTTTATACTGAGAGAAGTGCACTACGGTATTCTCTTTCTGTTTGTGCCTTTTTTTTAGGATCTATATGCAGCCACTTCCGATCATGTCATCCTACACTGCTCTCCGCTCTTCTGAACCAGAGACTATCAGCTGTGAACTCATCGCTCTCCTTTAATGGCCAGGTCACAGTGGAGGAAAAAAATCAGAGCATTGTAGAGGAGTGAAGATATTGTGTGTGTTCACTGGAGAGGCTGGGAAAGTGTGTGAAAGAGACACAAGACAGCAAGTCAGGGACCTCATTGATGAAACATTGAATAGGATTCAAACCATGGGTATACATATGAATAAAAAGCAAAAATAGTGTGCAAAAACTGGCTTAATAAAACTGCTTATATGCACACCTGCAAGCAAAGTTCTCTTTATAAATTGCACACTATCTGGAATTGTGGTGAGGTCAATCTGCTTCATATTTCGCCCTTTACACACCCACATTCAAGCACAAATGCTCAGTGCAAAACACTCCATGAAGGAAAAGAAGATTTTGTCAAAAATAAATCAAAGTGTTTGCGTGTGGTCACATTAGTAAAATGACAAAAACAATATATGCCGTAAGTGGAAACAGTAAGTTCTGATGGTGAGTCCACAACTAATTTTGAACCTAACCATTCCTAACAATCATTTTCTGATAGTTCATCATGTTGCTTCTTAAATTAGACATCACAATCACTTATTTACATAACTTTAAAAAGCTTTAAGAAGCTTTAACAAGCTGCCCACAAGAACCAGCATGAAATTTCCAAAATAACACAATAAGTAGACAATTATTTATCACTACAGTTGTCACATAATCATTTGAGCTGTTGTGGCATCTCTGTGCTGCTCCTCTTATCAAGATCAAATTTTTCATAATGAAAATTGTGCGGCAAACATAATATGGGCCATGAGTGGTGTGATGTAAGAACTGAGTCAGCTTAAATATGTAACAACTGAACAATCCCTCTGGAATAATTTTGGCTCACTATCACATCTAACAACATATTTTTTATGATAAAGTACATCTATACGTGGTGTGTGTAATTAAGCAGAATTAACTGTATGAGTTATGACTCACTGGTGTACTTAATTTTATGTGGAATGCTGACACACACATTTTTCTGATGATCTGACTTCACTTAACCATCTCCAAAATGTTTGTGTGCATGGGTCACAGTTTGCATACCTGTATTAACATTTTGCCAAATTGTCATGCACATCTCTTAGGTCCCATTTTGTGTGTGTGCAGATGCTATAAATTAGACCCCAGGACTGTGGATCTCTCATACTTATTAAGTCTTGCCATGATTTAAATGCATGGACTGCACAGACATTGGACAAACCCTTCTTGACATCACCCACAGATTGTGTGAAAAGCTGGTTTGATGCTCACATGGAGTGGTTCCAAATGTAAATATCTTGGCAGTGTCTGACTCCACCTAACTCCCAACCAACCCATAAATGAGAAAATAGGCAAAGCTTGGACAAGACCGTTTAACCTGGGACCTCATGTACAAAGCATGCTTACGCACAAAAACGTGGCGTACGTCTGTCTCCATGCCAGCGTTCAAATGTATCAAAAGTAAAATGACTGTGGAAATGTGCGGTGCGTCACGCAAAAAAATCCTGGCCGGCGTACGCATGTTTCTACAGCTATTGTTCCACTGCCGACACGTAGAGGTGACACTGGGAACCATTAATAGTGTGAAAACAAGAAGTCATCAGAGTGATGTGCACTTCAGTGACACCGTGATGAGCAACACATGTGTTTGAAATTACATAGATGGATATAAAACCATGTGCAAAGTAATGTGTAAAATGGCCCTAACAGTTGCTGCATTAGCATCAGAGGATCTTGCAAATGGTGCAATCTGATGTCAGCGTGTATTCACGGAATGCGAGGATTTACTTGCAAATGATGATAATTGTCTTATAAACCGATTTGGATTATCAAGGCCACTGTTGCTGGAGTTGTGCGCAGAACTACGGCTGTCCCAGAGTGCAATATGGCGATGAGCCAGGAGTTTGCCTGTGCCCACACAGGTGCTGACCATGCTGCGCCACCTGGAAACAGGAGCATTTCAGTGTGATCTGGCAGATCAGTCAGGGGTGTGCCAGTCAACCTTGAGCCGAGCCATGCCAGCTTTGTGGAACACAATCATCCGAAAGTCATCCAG
This sequence comes from Thalassophryne amazonica, assembly GCF_902500255.1. Lineage (NCBI taxonomy): Eukaryota > Metazoa > Chordata > Actinopteri > Batrachoidiformes > Batrachoididae > Thalassophryne > Thalassophryne amazonica. The sequence goes on along the minus strand of NC_047104.1, from coordinate 89,025,997 downwards.
ATACATCCCATTCCAACATTAAAGCCCCATTTGCAGCAAGAGCTGGCTTCCATGTAATTGGAGCTATTGACTGCACACATGCTCACATCGTATGTGATGTGCAAATGTGCATCAGGCTGGTGTTTGGCATGGTGTGCGATGACAGCTGCTCAATCAATTAAACAACTTTATTAATCCCACAAGGGGAAATTAAGTAGCTTCTTGTGTGTAAATAGTGTATTCATGTAATTATTTCGAACGTAAACCAGCGCTGACACATTTGGGCATGTGTGCATTCAAATGTGTTTCTTATTATGATAAGTGTTTTTTTTTATTTTTGCTCGACGTGAGCTGCAGAGCTTCTTAACAGGCTTCCTGTGTTCCATATTTGTCAATAAACGCATGTGTAAATTGTGAAGGTCACACTGTCACCGGATGCACGCCTCACCTTTTTAACATCAGTGTGTGCACGCTGTTTTGCGTGTCGCCCTCACACACACATGCACTGTAGCTCCCACAAACATTTTTCCAGTTTCATGATTAATCTGTTTAACAGCGTACTGAATAAACTGTCCCTGTGTGTCTCCACATAATTTCCAGTCATCTATAGTGTAATTTTGTTTTTGTGTTCATGTTGTCTGATTTGACGTCGTGGTGAATCCCTGCCCCAAGGGCCTGTTTACATGAAATTGCATATTTAAATGGGGCGTGGCTAGGGAGGAGTTTGGTTCCACGTTCATTTCCACGTTCAGTGGGATGTACAAACGGAACGTGCGTGGATCCATGTCTACGCACACTTTGATACATCTGAATATTTTTGTGCTTACCTCAGTTTCTGGGTTTTGGTGTACGCCATGTTTTAGTAGGAAATCCACGCAAGTCTTTGTACATGAGGCCCCTGGGCAAGATGAATGAAGCCCAAACATGCTCCCCACCTTGGAACTACAAAAGCTAAAGCAAACAGGCAAATCTTGGTTCTGGTGTTTTATTGAAATATATTTTTTGCAAACTAGGAACTCATTTTTCAGCAGCGGAGGCTGGAGTTTGGTTAAGTGTAAGACGCTACACTGAGTGAGGTAACAAACCAATTTCACAGCTGGAACATCCAAAACAATCACGTCAACATCCAAATGTTTACAGGAGTGTGTCGCTGCTCAGCTTCTCTTGCACTTCAGGCTGGCTGTCTCTGTTTGGCTGTCTCTATACTGTGTCTTAAGACTGCGATCAAGTTACTGTGGACATGTATTCTCTCGGGCGGACACTATCCCAACTGTTTAACTGTTATTGTAAAATGCAAAGAACATTCCTCATTTGGGTTAACCAGAACTATGAAAGAAAGGGACAAATATTTACTCACCCCTCAACCCCAACACTACTTCCCTCTGTTTCTCCTCCTTTAGCATGCCCCCACCCCAATAATTTAACAGTAAGAGCAAGTCAGGCTCGTAAACACAATAGTTATGTCTGCGCTCACAGAGCCGTGGAGCAGACATGTGGGCTCCACTTCCCCTGCAGTTACTGCTAATATAGGCTGCATTTTCTTCTCCTCCGCTCTGTGGCTATCACCTACATCCAGTGCAATAGAAGCAAAAAGAGTACATGTTCCTCCTTCCACATTCCTGCACCAAATATATGATAAAAATGCTCAACACAATGGTTTGGTGGTTTTAATGTGCACCTTTAAACATACATGCTTTGTAAATGATGTACAGTAAGCAGCCTGACAAACAGAAAGCAAACTGTAAATACTGTGTAGATGTTTCGATCAGTCTGGAGCTACAGAAATATATTGAGAAAGCACACTAAGAGTTTTTATCATGCAGGTGTAATGAAAATAATAATCCTAATTATAATATTTATTATTATTATTATTACATGAAGATGAAGAAAAAGAAAACACCACCCTGATCCTGCAGTACACCAATGTGTTAAAAAAGGAAAAATAATACATAAAAAAATAATAAAAACTGCACCATACAGCACCTGTACGTTTTTACAATTAAAAAAAAAAATGTTTGTACTTCATTTTCTTTTATTTTTTTATAATATAAAAAACTACTACATAGCAAATATGATTAAATATATCAGTGAAATAAACAGATACTGCTTATTTTAGTCACTGTAAAAAGTCATTGTGTATCTGTTAAAGAGGTTAAAATCTGGAATGACTGCCCTGATAGTATTAAATTATCTGATACTCTGGCTGGCCTGAAAAGATCTTAGAAAAATAACAAATTTGCTTATTATAGTATGATAAATTAGGTAAATAGTTTTTGTTTCTGTTCTTCTGTTTAATCTGTGCATCAATTGTTCTCCTATGTTCAGATGTTTGGTGTATTGGTTAATCTGCAAGCTTTTTTGCTCATCTTCTTGTTTACTTTTTATGCCCCACGCGGCACTTGTGCCGAGAGTGAGGGCATATAGCATCCGGATGTCCGTCTTCATATTTGGTGGGTACCGGCCTTGGAGGAGTACTTTGCATGGGTTCAAAGGCCGGTGACCTTGACCTACTTTTGAAGGTCACCAGTGGTCACAACTGTCATATCCATATCACTAAAATTAACATTGAATCAGTGTGTAACTTTGCAAAAACAATGTCGGACTCTGTAGTTTTCTCTGGGCCCCTCCCCAATCAGACTGGGAGTGACATGTTTAGCCGCATGTTCTCCTTGAATTGCTGGCTGTCTGAGTGGTGTCCAAAAAATGAGGTGGGCTTCATAGATAATTGGCAAAGCTTCTGGGGAAAACCTGGTCTTGTTAGGAGAGACGGCATCCATCCCACTTTGGATGGAGCAGCTCTCATTTCTAGAAATCTGGCCAATTTTCTTAAATCCTCCAAACCGTGACTATCCAGGGTTGGGACCAGGAAGCAGAGTTGTAGTCTTACACACCTCTCTGCAGCTTCTCTCCCCGTGCCATCCCCCCAATACCCCATCCCCGTAGAGACGGTGCCTGCTCCCAGACCACCAACAACCAGTAACAATCTATTTAAGCATAAAAATTCAAAAAGAAAAAATAATATAGCACCTTCAACTGCACCACACACTAAAACAGTTAAATGTGGGTTATTAAACATTAGGTCTCTCTCTTCTAAGTCCCTGTTAGTAAATGCTATAATAATTGATCAACATATTGATTTATTCTGCCTTACAGAAACCTGGTTACAGCAGGATGAATATGTTAGTTTAAATGAGTCAACACCCCCGAGTCACACTAACTGTCAGAATGCTGGTAGCACAGGCCGAGGGGGAGGATTAGCAGCAATCTTCCACTCCAGGTTATTAATTAATCAAAAACCCAGACAGAGCTTTAATTCATTTGAAATCTTGACACTTAGTCTTGTCCATCCAAATTGGAAGTCTCAAAAACCAGTTTTATTTGTTGTTATCTATCGTCCACCTGGTCGTTACTGTGAGTTTCTTTGTGAATGTTCAGACCTTTTGTCTGACTTAGTGCTTAGCTCAGATAAGATTATTATAGTGGGCGATTTTAACATCCACATAGATGCTGAGAATGACAGCCTCAACACTGCATTTAATCTATTATTAGACTCAATTGGCTTCGCTCAAAATGTAAATGAGTCCATCCTCCACTTTAACCATACTTTAGATCTTGTTCTAACTTACGGTATGGAAATTGAAGACTTAACAGTATTCCCTGAAAACCCCCTTCTGTCTGATCATTTCTTAATAACATTTACATTTACTTTAATGGACTACCCAGCAGTGGGGAATAAGTTTCATTACAGTAGAAGTCTTTCGGAAAGCGCTGTAACTAGGTTTAAGGATATGATTCTTTCTTTGTTATGTTCTCCAATGCCATATACCAACACAGTGCAGAGTAGCTACCTAAACTCTGCAAGTGAGATAGATTATCTTGTCAATAGTTTTACATCCTCATTGAGCACAACTTTGGATGCTGTAGCTCCTCTGAAAAAGAGCCTTAAATCAGAAGTGCCTGACTCCGTGGTATAACTCACAAACTCGCAGCTTAAAGCAGATAACCCGTACGCTGGAGAGGAAATGGCGTCTCACTAATTTAGAAGATCTTCACTTAGCCTGTGAAAAAGAGTCTGTTGCTCTATAAAAAAGCCCTCCGTAAAGCTAGGACATCTTACTACTCATCACTAATTGAAGAAAATAAAAACAACCACAGGTTTCGTTTCAGCACTGTAGCCAGGCTGACAAAGAGTCAGAGCTCTATTGAGCCGAGTATTCCTTTAACTTTAACTAGTAATGACTTCATGACTTACTTTGCTAATAAAATTTTAACTATTAGAGAAAAAATTACTCATAACCATCCCAAAGACATATCGTTATCTTTGGCTGCTTTCAGTAATGCTGGTATTTGGTTAGACTCTTTCTCTCCAATTGTTCTGTCTGAGTTATTTTCATTAGTTACTTCCTCCAAACCATCATCATGTCTATTAGACCCCATTCCTACCAGGCTGCTCAAGGAAGCCCTACCATTAATTAATGCTTTGATCTTAAATATGATCAATCTATCTTTATTAGTTGGCTATGTAGCACAGGCTTTTAAGGTGGCAGTAATTAAACCACTACTTAAAAAGCCATCACTTGACCCAGCTATCTTAGCTAATTATAGGCCAATCTCCAACCTTCCTTTTCTCTCAAAAATTCTTGAAAGGGTAGTTGTAAAACAGCTAACTGATCATCTGCAGAGGAATGGTCTATTTGAAGAGTTTCAGTCAGGTTTTAGAATTCATCATAGTACAGAAACAGCATTACTGAAGGTTACAAATGATCTTCTTATGGCCTCAGACAGTGGACTCATCTCTGTGCTTGTCCTGTTAGACCTCAGTGCTGCTTTTGATACTTTTGACCATAAAATTTTATTAGAGATTAGAGCATGCCATAGGTATTAAAGGCACGGCGCTGCGGTGGTTTGAATCATATTTATCTAATAGATTACAATTTGTTCATGTAAATGGGGAGTCTTCTTCACAGACTATGGTTAATTATGGAGTTCCACAAGGTTCTGTGCTAGGACCAATTTTATTCACTTTATACATGCTTCCCTTAGGCAGTATTATTAGCAAGCATTGCTTAAATTCTCATTGTTACGCAGATGATACCCAGCTTTATCTATCCATGAAGCCAGAGGACACACACCAATTAGTTAAACTGCAGGAATGTCTTACAGACATAAAGACATGGATGAACTATAATTTCCTGCTTTTAAATTCAGATAAAACTGAAGTTATTGTACTTGGCCCCACAAATCTTAGAAACATGGTGTCTAACCAGATCCTTACTCTGGATGGCATTACCCTGACCTCTAGTAATACTGTGAGAAATCTTGGAGTCATTTTTGATCAGGATATGTCCTTCAATGCGCATATTAAGCAAATATGTAGGACTGTTTTTTGCATTTGCGCAATATCTCTAAAATTAGAAAGGTCTTGTCTCAGAGTGATGCTGAAAAACTAATTCATGCATTTATTTCCTCTAGGCTGGACTATTGTAATTCATTATTATCAGGTTGTCCTAAAAGTTCCCTGAAAAGCCTTCAGTTAATTCAAAATGCTGCAGCTAGAGTACTGACGGGGACTAGAAGGAGAGAGCATATTTCACCCATATTGGCCTCTCTTTATTGGCTTCCTGTTAATTCTAGAATAGAATTTAAAATTCTTCTTCTTACTTATAAGGTTTTGAATAATCATGTCTCATCTTATCTTAGGGACCTCTTAGCACCATATCACCCCAATAGAGCGCTTCGCTCTCAGACTGCAGGCTTACTTGTAGTTCCTAGGGTTTGTAAGAGTAGAATGGTAGGCAGAGCCTTCAGCTTTCAGGCTCCTCTCCTGTGGAACCAGCTCCCAATTCGGATCAGGGAGACAGAAACCCTCTCTACTTTTAAGATTAGGCTTAAAACTTTCCTTTTTGCTAAAGCTTATAGTTAGGGCTGGATCAGGTGACCATGAACCATCCCTCAGTTATGCTGCTATAGACTTAGACTGCTGGGGGGTTCCCATGATGCACTGAGTGTTTCTTTCTCTTTTTGTTCTGTATGCACCACTCTGCATTTAATCATTAGTGATTGATCTCTGCTGTCTTCCACAGCATGTCTTTTTCTTGATTTTCTCCCCTCAGCCCCAACCAGTACCAGCAGAAGACTGCCCCTCCCTGAGCCTGGTTCTGCTGGAGGTTTCTTCCTGTTAAAAGGGAGTTTTTCCTTCCCACTGTCGCCAAGTGCTTGTTCACAGGGGGTCGTTTTGACCATTGGGGTTTTTCTGTAAATATTGTATGGCATTTGCCTTACAATATAAAGCGCCTTGGGGCAACTGTTTGTTGTGATTTGGCGCTATATAAATAAAATTGATTGATTGATATCCTTTGCCGCAATGTAGCGCAGCACCTTTTACTCACAGAAACGTCATATTTGGTGGGTATTTGCCTTGGAGGAATACTTCGCATGGGTTTGAAGGCCGGGGACCTTGTCCTACTTTTCAAGGTCACCAATGGTCACAACTCTCAAATCCTTCGCCACAACATTGCTCGGCAACCACTGCTCACAGAAACTTCATATTTGGTGGGTACATGCCTTGGAGGAGTACTTCGCATGGGCTTGAAGGCTAGTGACCTTGACCTACTTTTCAAGGTCACCAATGGTCACAACTGTCAAATCCTTTGCCATAACATTGCTCGGCAACCATTGCTCGCAGAAATTTCATATTTGTTGGGTACATGCCTTGGAGGAGTACTTCACATGGGCTCGAAGCCTAGTGACCTTGACCTACTTTTGAAGGTCACCAATGGTCACAACTGTCATATCCTTTGCTGCAATGAATACTTTGCATTGGTTTGAAGGCCGGTGACCTTGACCCACTTTCCAAGGTCACCAATGGTCACAACTGCCAAATCCTTTGCCGCAACATAGCTCAGCACCTACTGCTCACGGAAACTTCATATTTGATGGGTACATGCCTTGGAGGAGTACTTCGCATGGGTTTGAAGGTCGGTGGCCTTGACCTACTTTTCAAGGTCACCAATGGTCACAACTCTCAAATCCTTTGCCACAATGTACCTCGGCACCTGTTGCTTGCAAAAACTTCATATTTGGTGGGTACATGCCTTGGAGGAGCACTTCGCATGGGTTCAAAGGCCGGTGACCCTGACCTACGTTTTATGGTCACTGTTCACCACATCCTCTAAATAAAATATAATGTCAATCTCCAATTTTTCCACTGTGTATCCCAGTTTACATCAAACATATGAGGGTTCAATCAAATACCTACCCCACACATATACATATTACTGCACTTTACATGGAAAATAATACTGCACGTGGGGCATTTCGTGACAAATGTCTCTAGTTTGTAGTTGCTGTTATGAGTGCATATGTATGTGTATATGGCAACTTGTGAAAGGGGTGGGCATTTACAAGCCTTTGCTTCAGCCCACACCCTTTTGGCCGCACACAACTGGGAATTTTTTTTTTTTTTTTAATTGTTTGAGGTTTTGTTTGCTTTTGTTTTTCTTTGTTTGGTCTTGTGAGAGAATTCTTTAAGAGTGTGTGTGTGTGTGTGTGTGTGTGTGTGTGTGTGTGTGTGTGTGTGTGTGTGTGTGTGTGTGTGTGTGTGTGTGTGTGTGTGTGTGTGTGTGTCAAATAAAAATTCAATTCAAAATATACAGCCACTTTTGAAACTGGAATAATGGGCCTCATCTTAATAGTGGGTGCAAAAAGGAGCTTTGCAGAAGGTGCAAATACTGTACATTTGACGAGTGTCCAACTGTGCATAACATTATAAACAATGGTATATGCCAGAGTAAAATCAAGTGCTGCATGGAAAAGGGTTGCATGTACTCTGTTCATTTGCCATGTGCTTGTTTTAGAAGAAGAAAGAACAAGAAAATAAGTAAGTCTGACAGACCTGTGCTTTTTCTCAGATTCAGTACTGTAAAGCGGATGGGATTCTGTAACTCCCGCTGGACAAGATGCCCTCTCCAGCAAAGGTCAATACCCATTTGCAGCTGGGTGGACTTAGGCAATGCAAATTAAATTTTGTCTAAGGACACAGACAGGTAACATGAATCGAACCCAGGTCTACCCATGTCCTTGTCACATTGAGCAACTGCCTCTGCTGTTGTTGCTGCACAGTGTTGTCGTAATATCAATAAGAGTGGTCCACTTCTGTCAGAATACACAGGAGACAGCAGCCGCCAAAGCTCCCTGAAGTGAAGCAGTGTAGTTTCAAAGTGAGGTTTTCCTTTTTTCTCTTAAGTGTTTACTTTTATTTACTTCCATGGTTGTTTTCAGGTCACTTTCATCATATTTTTAATGGCATATAATGCCGCCTATGTTGAGAGAGTGGGTGGTGTTGATAATCACAAGCAACATCACTTTACAACAGCAAGGAGCAACAGCTTTGAATGTGGTTCCTTATTATGTTGCCATATCTGTTCATATAAGCCTGTTAAGGTTTATAAGTTATCTCAGTTGTTACACACTCCGGGCAGTTCAAGACTGCATGCAGGCTGACTAGTCACTCCCGCTGACAGTCCACATACTTAGATTGCAATATGTTACACACATTTTGATGCTTTTTGAGCAAAAAAGAAATCCCTTAAATCTGTTGAACAGAACAACTGATACTTAAAGGATCATTCACTAAAGTTATAGCAAATAATTCCATAGACGCTTGGCGTAATTATCCTTTTTCTAATCGATTTCAACCCAATGTTGGAATAATGTGAACGCAAGGCAGGGTCCCGTGGTTTCGTTTACAATCTGTGTCCAAAGGGAATCCCCAGAAACCACATGGATCTGACAGACAACAACAATAGACCAGATACAATTTTCACTTTTGGGCTTCAAAGAACGAAAAGAAAAGAGAAACAACACATGAAATTAACTAAGAGAGGGTGGAGGGACAGTGAAGGATCACTATGCTTGATAGACTACACTGAGGTAAGTTGTTTGATTCTGTCCTTCACAGAAATTTTCCTGTTAAATACCACTGATTTGACAAGTTTTTCTTTTGGAAAATGCATTGCCCATTTCTTTTGGAAAAGGTGGACCAATGGCATGATAGTGTACTTCAGCACTTCAGCAATAAACAAACAAAAATAAACAAAACTTGTTGAAAATAAAGGCCAATGGCATGGTACATTCCAACCCAACCCAAGTTTGTGATGGCATCACAAAAAGTTGGTTCATCATATTGTCACTAAATACTGTAAATTTTCACAACAAAAACAATCAGGACATATCAAATTTGCGGTGACACAAGGATGGGGGGTGATTAGGGTTTAAGTTTAGGGTTTGGTTTAAGGTTAGAGCTAAAATTAGTTAGCAATGGGTGACTGCATCATGAAAATATATTACATTTTGTGACATTATCACAAAAAATACATAAAACTGTTCTGTGTATTCACTACTATTAATCCAGTGACTCACCATTTTGAAATGATGCAGTATTTTAAGTTGTGCACAATACTCGCCCCAATTTATACACTATCATTTTCACTTACAAAACCACACTGGTTTTCCCCTGTCTATTTTTTAATGATTGTATTTTAATTTTATAGATTGTATGTTGATGTGGCCAAACACACATGATCAGTGATTCAGTGGTTCTGACTTTGATGTAGTAACAGATGAAGTCCAATTTTTGGGTAAGAACTACAATTTCCTTTAAACAATGTTCCAGCATATAAATGTGTCCAATTTTTGTATATTGCATCCCAAAATAATCAAAATAATTTTAAAGAGACTTTAACATGATAATATTAGTTCTCTTTCAAATAGTTATGATCAATAGTAGCATTTACCGTCACGTAGTGACAAGTAGTCAATGCACTAGTTATTTATCATCTATATATTTAGAGAATAACCCTGTTGTGTCTGATGATTTGTGGTTGTTCATGCTAGTTATAAAGTCGCAAATTGAGCAAAAAAGGAGTTTTACTGGCAATGCATTCGCGGAGCTGGTAAAATGGATATTTGCGTCGGTATAACAGCATCAACGTCTGCAAATCAGACACAAGGGCGTTATTCCCATTCTAATACAATTCCATCGTTTTCACAGTTTATTTTTCTGTAGGCAATTCAGTCGGCGAGGTTTACCGTGAGGCAGCATTGCTCCAACAGCAGTCAGGGCGCGGAGTAATCCATCAAATGTGAAAATCCATCAAATCCATCAAATGTGAAATGGTAATTCTGTGTCAGAATCCACATCAATACTTTTGTATGGTAACTTAAATTCACCCATTTCTACGGCATCGTTGGTACACGACTTTCTCTCGCTCTCAGCTAACAGCGCCATTATGACATCTGCGTAGCAGCGCGCGCAGCCAGTGTTCTGTCGAATTGTGTGTTTTGTTGCATAAATCGACAGTTCCACGTCCCAACAATATTGCGCATGCGTGCACATGTGCAGTTGCGCAGAGGGCTGGCCTGTCGACAGGAATGACATCTCGTCAGAACACTGGTCAGGGCGTGGAGTAAGACATCCAAATGTGAAACGGTCTAATATTTTGCCACCGTTACCCCGATATTATACGCTCTGAAATCTCACACGATTAACCAATCAGATTTGTGGAAAAAAATGTAATTGGATTAGAATAAAAGCTAAGTGGCCTCTGTGTATGTTTATGTGTGTTTGCCTGCATGTTTCTGTGTAGGCTCTCAGTTGTCTGTCTCTTTTGTGACTTCTTGATTATTCTTCTCTACAAGAGTCAAGACAGAAGTCAGACCACTAGAGCAAGAATTTTAGCTGAGGAAGCTTCTGCGATTTGAAGCAAAATGTCCTTGCGTCAAGCAACCCAGTCCAGTCGAAGATTCAAGCTTCTCTACTATGTTTGCCTGCATGTGTACGGCTTAGATCACAGAGAAACTGGGGAAAGCTGACATTTGCGTTTGGTATGCTTATGAATTTTTGGTCAAGGATGTCAAAACGGAATGTTGATAGGACTAATATGTTGGAGAAATTACAGATATTAGGTAACAACAGTGAGCAATGGATGTTGATAATTACATTGTGGACTCACTTGCCATTCCAAATCATTATGGAAACTGCATAATTTTTATCCACCCTTGAAAAATATCAGCTACCTATTTTATAAACACTACTCTATCTAGAGCTCATGAATCCCCACAGGCAATGTGTTATTGTTAAGTTGTCATAGATTTGTGTGTGTGTGTGTGTGTGTGTGTGTGTGTGTGTGTGTGTGTGTGTGTGTGTGTGTGTGTGTGTGTGTGTGTGTGTGTGTGTGTGTGTGTGTGTGTGTGTGTGTGTGTGTAAGAGAGAAAGAGAGAGAGAGACAGATAGGTAGTGAGCAAGAAAGATAAATACACCTCTCTCATAAAATATGAGTTTGTTTCACCCTCCTCCTGTTTCATTTTTACCCAAGGCCATTAAATAAGGCCATCGGGTATTGGGAAGGCTTTGTGTCAGTTCGTCCATCCATCTGTCCATCTGTCTGTGCTCAGTTTAAGTCCAGTCCTATCACTGCCAGACTCTTCAAATTCACAGGGAACATTCCTGGGACACACACCTTGGACAAGTTCAAAGATGGCTAACTTTTACCTATTTTAAGAGGTACTTTAAGAGGTTAAAATCTCACATTTGGTTCCTATTTTTACACTATGAATTATTCAAGTACATTTTTTTTGAGGGGCAGGGTTAACAGCCAATCAGAGTAGAGCAGCACTGTGGCGTCATTGGCTGGTCTCTCTGGTGCTCCAAAACTGGTTTGTTTATGTGTAAATATAACATGTTTTGTGTATATTATGTAAAAAGCTTTAGCAAGAAGTAAACACTTCTAAACTTAAAACGCTGTTTGTGTACCCTAATAACACCTCTGGAGTGATTTACGAGACATCTTGCAGACATCAGTGTGCATGTTAACTTCCACTAACTCAACACTACCTTTCACTCTTGTCAAAAGTTCATGTATGCGCACATGCACACCCTCCTGCAGATGCCATTAAAATGTATAAAAAAAATAATGTTTATGATTGATTGAGTTTATTCTGCAATATCAATGTAAACATACAGAGGTGAATGTGTCAATAATACACTGATAACACAATCTATATTATAATAGCCAAGTGGCCTCTGTGTGCGTGTGTGAGTGCAAGCATGCAGCTTTGATCACACAGAAACCATGGATAGCTAACATTTGTCGTTTGGTATGCTTATGTTTGTCATGTTAGTGTCATGTTGTCCTTACCATGAGTGAAAAGAGCATTTCTTTTGATGTCTTCACACGTCTGTTTGTGTGTGTGTAAAAATTAGAAGTACCTGCTTGTAGCAGAATGCAGAAAAAAGGAGCAATCAGAGGTTTTCTGACGTCCACCAAAATTCAGTGGAGTCTTCCATGCCCTAATATCTATCTGTGGTGCAAATTTGGTGAGAATCTGTGAAGTACTTTTGAGGCAATCCTTCAAAACCTATATAAAGTGAAAACTTGATCCAGAATCTGAATCTGGATCACCTCCAAAATTCAGTGGAGTCTTCCATGCCCTAGTATCTATCTGTGGTGCAAATTTGGTGAGAATATGTAAAGTAGTTTTGACATAATCATACAAAGCCTATATAAAGGGAAATCTTGATCCAGAATCTGGATCCAGATCACCTCCCAAATTCATTGGAGTTTAATATGTATCTGTGTTTCAAACCTGGTGAGAATCTGTGAAGTAACTTCGAAGTAATCCTGCTAACAGTAATCCTTTAAAGCCTATATAAAGTGAAATTTATCCAGAATCCAGACCTGGATCTGGATCACCTCTAAAATGTAATGGAGTCTTCCATAGTCTAATACAGGGATAGGCAATCATGTGCCATGAAGGGCTGAGACACTGCAGGTTTTTCTTGCTACCAATCACCTCAGCAGGTGATTTCATTAATGATCATTTGTCTCAGCAGGTGATTTCATTGACGATCAGGTGTTTATGATCAGGGAGAAGCTCATCAGTAATCCACCTGCTGAGGTGACTGGCTGCACTGAAAATCTGCAGTGTAACGGCCCTCATTCCCCACCCCTGGTCTAATATCTATCTGTTGTGAAAATTTTGTCTGAATCTGTGCAGTAGTTTTACTGTAATCCTGCTAACAGACAGGCAGACAAATAAATATATAAATGCTGGTGATTTTATTACATCTTTGACGTGACGGATGTAACAAAAACCTCTGCATGCTAACCAGTAAACAATGAACCTTGTGCTCCAATGCACCATAGGAATTTGTTTTTTTGGTTTTAAATGTTGTTGTAATTTATGTTAGTTTAACAGTGTTGTTAGTGTTATTGATTTATTGTGTTTTGTATTTTAATTGGTATAGACAGTTTAGTTAAGTGTCATGTTGTCGTTACCATGAGTGAAAAGAGTATTGCTTCTGATGTCTTCCGCCACCGTCACTGTTTGTGGGTGTGTAAAAATTAAAAGCACTTCCTTGCAGCAGAATGCAGAAACAAACAAACAAACAAAAAAGCTCTGCATGTGTGGGACTGAGGACAGTTGACATTTGCCGTTTAGTATACTTATGTATTTTCGGTCAAGTATGAACGCAGCCAAAATAATGTTGATAGGACTAATATTTTTGGAGAAACTACCAATATTAGCTAACATTGATAATTACATTCTGGACTAACATGCCATTCCAGCAGGGGGCGATAAGTCATCTTTCTATTAAAAGCATGTATGTGTGTGAGCGATTTTAATTAGTAAGTTCAATGCAAGTACATAATATAATTGTAAATACGTAAAAAATACATGCATGACAAGAAAATGAAAACACTTATTTCCACTGTGGTCCATTTAAAAATCAATTGACAAAACAGAAGCAAAAGAAAATATAATAATAATAATAATAATAATAATAATAGTGTGTATATGATAACAAGAACCTAAATAATTTATAAGTACATTAAGACAATAAATTAGCATTAAAAAATTACATAATTAACAGCTAAAAAGGGTTGAGTTATACTTCTGAAAATTGTTGTGGTCTAAGGTTCTAAAAAAAACATTCTGGACTCACATGCCATGCCAACTCATTATGCAAGCGTTGCTTAATTTATCTTCTCTGCACCCGACCCCCATGGGCCCCTCTGCAGGTGGTGAACCCACAGGAGGGCGGGCCCATGTTGCTCTTTCGGGCTGAGCCCAGCCGGGCCCCATGGGGCTAAGGCCCGACCACCAGGCGCTCGCGCGTGAACCCCAACCCCAGGTCTGGCTCCAGGGTGGGGCCCCGGCTCCGCCATACCGGGCAACGTCTCGGTCCTTGATTTTTTACTGGTCATGGGAGCTTCTGAACTGCCCTTAGTCTGACCTGTCACCTAGGACCTGTTTGCCTTGGGAGACCCTACAAGGGGCACAAAGCCCCCGACAACATAGCTCCTAGGATCATCCGGGTACGCAAACTCCCCCACCACGATAAGGTGGCAGCTAGAGGGGGAGCTGGAGCTCCTGCCCCCGCGACCAGACTCCGGATAAAGCGGAAGAAAATGGATGGATGGATGGATGGATGGATGGATGGATGGATGGATGGATGGATGGATGGATGGATGGATGGATGCTTAATTTATTACCACCCTTTATAAATGTCAGCTACCTAATTTATAAACACTACCCAATCCCGTGGATCTCCACGGACAACACGCTAGTAAAGAACAAACACTTATTTCCATTGTGCTCCTTGTGAAATTATCATGTGACAGGGGCTTGATTGAACATGTACAAATTGTACATCAGACAATATTATCTGAAAAATTTATGTAAATAACTATATTATATATATATGTGTGTGTGTGTGTGTGTGTGTATATATATATATATATAAGTATTGCACTGGGATTCCAATTAAACAACTGCAAATTATAAAGAAGAAAATTTTCATATAGCTGAGGGTATTTTAGCATTGTGTTATTTTTTATTTTGCTTGGTTTGGTTTAGTTTTCCCCTGAAATGGTGATAATGACAGTTATACTGTACTAATGCAACTTTGCAGGCAAATCCACTAATTTAACATCTAAGGGTTTCATTTTTTTTTTTTTTTTTGTTATGCAGCACTGGACTGTTGGTATGGATTTTGCTGATCAAATGTCAAAATGTTTTCTAGTGATGGATAATATCACCAACTTTATGCCCGACTGCACTTCATTTTTTGACTAACGCCCACAAAAACACAGCTATGGCATGATTATAGGACACAGGTGTACAAATGACATATGCACTGTGTGGAAACTAGTAACTCTGGCCTGTGTGAAGTGTCACAGACAAGGCCAAATATTTTTAGGTGGCAAAAATGGGATAAGTGCCTTTTTGTGGTGTCTTTCAGTATATATGGGAATGAAACAGTTTCATCAACACCTGTCTTTGTGTTGTCAAATGCCAACCACTACACATATAAAGATTGATTTATTTATATATTTAAGTTGCTTTGCTGACAGTTGACATTTGTCTTTTTTAAAATTAATTTACTAAAAGTAAATGCCAAAAGCACTGTATTTCTATAGCACTTTTCAAGACACTCAGTGCACTTGACAGTGATGCCTCATATTCACCCACACACACTATCAGTGTCATTCCATGCAAGGCGCTGAAATGCAAACATGGAGGAGCACATTAGTGAATTTCCTGTCTGAAAGGGAATCAAACTACTCTGGTCAGAGCCAGCCTCTCTCCAGGCCACCATCCACCCCAACTATGGAATCCCTTATAAATGTACAGAGCCTAAAACGTCTGCACAGAAGTGCATTTGTTATCACAGTCTAAAGCGCCAGACATTTTCATGCATGGACCTAACAACTGCCAAAAGAAGCTAAAATCAATAAGTGTCCTGTGTATTAAAACACTTTGTTTAGGAAATTACCCATTTCACAGTTCATTTATACAGCCGGAGTATCGCTTCTAATGAAGCCGTATGTTTATTAATGTGATACCAAATATTGTAATAATTGCCAGAGCCGAGGGAAACATAAGCCTTGTAGTTAAGCCGCGGTGAACAGATCGCAGATCTGACGACGTGTCTGCATATGTGTCTCAGACGTGTATTAATAGGACTCTCTGTTTGTCTTAACACATTGTAAACAGGTTGATAATTTCTCAAGCTTTAATTTCTGCATCTGGGCATGCATTACACCGATTGTAATTTGATTAAACAGCCTAACTCATTTTAATTAAACACATAAAATAGAAAATAATAACTTTTGCTGACATGTAATCATGCATGCTTGACATACACAAAAGCGGTTTATGTTTTGTGTTTGATATTAAGGTGTGAGCACGATGCATTAAGCCTGACCTGTAAGTAATGTGCACTTAGCGATAGAGCTGCACACACGCTATGCAGACAGTGTTTAATGTGGAGCAATAACTCTGTAAGGCTGCTGCTTTTCATTGCCTCTCTTTCACGCTGTATCTCTTCTCACTCTTGTTATGCATGTAGATAGCTTCACCGGCAGATGAGTGAGGATGCTGCAGGTATTTTCAGTCATATTCAGGACAGCCTTGGTATAACGTTTGTGTGGAAAGTTTGTTCAGGAACAAAGCATTTTGGCTCAAACATAAGATATCCCTGAATAAATCAGTTGGGGCCCAATCAGAGCATTTTTTTTTTTTTTTTTTTTTTGGTAAATTAAGCAAGAGTCACCAAATAAGTGTGTGCTCCACTTCAAATGTGCAGTGCCAGTAGAAGGAACAGGCACACCACAGAGCCATGTTGTATGTATTTAAAGCATATTAACACTGTTCTTTGCTTTAAAAAACACATCTATTTTACTGACACAGACCATCCACAGTACTTACAGTCTTGCTCTGTTTATAAGCTGGCTGCAGACAGACTGAGCTCAGTCTGTGTTGCAGTGGTGCAAGTTCTGAAAACATATTTCACTTTCCTTCACTTCAAATAAACACCAATCTGCTTGTGATGGATGGCACATCTGATCTAAAATTCTTAGTGATCATTCGGACAGTGCCTTCTACATAATTACACAAGTTTTTTTCTACTCATTGTGTCAGTTGCCCTCATGCTCACAGACACTATACAGGCATGTAGTCAGAGGGGCAAGGGTATGGAATATATTTTGAATACATATTAACATAATAATAATAATAATGTAAATCCTTTCAGCTGCTCCCTTGTTTGCAGTTGGAGGTGCCACAGAAAATCCAAGGTGGATCTGCATGTTGTATTGGCACAGGTTTTACGCCAGATGCCCTTCCTGACGCAACTTCACATTACATGGAGAAATGTGGCAGGGGTGGGGTTTCAACCAGGAACCTTCTGCACTGAAACCAAGTGCACAGACCACATGGCCACCACTAGAGGTGGGCGATACCGGGAATTTTGGTATTGATCCGATACCAAGTAAATACAGGCCCAGTATCGCCAATACCGATACTTTTTCATATTTAAGCTTCATAGATCCAAAGGATCCAAAAGACCTAGGATAGAATTTTGCCAAACATTGTACATGACAACAAAATACTTTATTATCACAATCAACATTTTTGTTTAAAAATATCACTCAACACAACTTAAAACAAAATCTCCTGAAGTACAGGGCTGACAAACCACCATATAACAAAATTAACACACCACAACAAAATTGGCTGGTGCCGCTGAGCCACGTGACAGCGCAACAACAAAAGACCAGAGGGGGGAGAGTGCGCTGCTCTGTGTTGTGTGACACAGCACAGCGCTGCTCTTACAGACAGAGAGTAGACTTTGATGAATCTGCGTGTGCAGCAGTCAGTGCATGTGGGAGAGAAAAAAGCTTGAGTATTGATCTTTTTACATGAAGATCGTTCAATATCAATACCAGCATTGGTATCGATATTATCGATATTAGGATCGATCCGCCCACCTCTAGTGACCACCCATGCATACTACTACTAATACTAATACTAATAATAATAGTCGTAGTAATAATTATAATAATAATAAAAATGTATTTCTGAACATCCAGTAATTTGAGACAGTCAAAAAACTGACTCGGTGGACTGGATTCCATCCAATAAAAATAAGTAGTCCCAACTAAATTAAATTCCATTATCTTGCATTGATGTGTTTTATTTGTGTTGGGGCTACATATATTTATTAGATGGAAATCCTGCACATAACTGAACTGAGTTCATCCAAAGAGACATTTTTTGAGTGTGCCTTTTTCCTCTGATCAAGGGCAGTATCTTGGAAAATATAAGTATCAGATCGTATTTGGTATCAACAGATAAATAACGAATAGCGTGGCTATATTGTTGAAAACAGCAATGACAACGGGAGAAGCTCTGTGTGTGTGTGTAGGTGTGTGTGTGTGTGTGTGTGTGTGTGTGTGTGTGTGTGTGTGTGTGTGTTTGTGCGCGCACGCACGCGCGTCAGAATACACAGCGCCGTCAGGAATGGATGTAAGCTTGAAAACATGAAAACAGGGATTTTCCACCTTTGTAAAAAAAGATCAGATCACCACAAGCTCTGTTTAAAAATGTCAATCCACATGAAAATGCAAGACACAGTCAAGTACTGTCAAGAGAATACCACAGCAACCGTTGGCAATATAACCCCAACACATAGCCATGTTAGTCACTCAGAAGGCTGGAAAAAGATAAAGACTCTTTTCCTAGTCGGCAAGTAAACACTGAAGTGAAGTGAAAATCCTCACCTAAGAAAGAGTTTTCAAGAAACTCAGTGTAGACAAAATGGGGACGGAGGTAGGTGAAAGGCCAAAATGCAGGAAAGTTTAACAAAGTACCAATGTATGTGTGGACAGGGCCTAACTCTGATGCAGGAACTACAAGGACTTCTGGGAGAACTGAAAAAAAATTGCAAAGCAGAGTGAGTATTAAGTGAATATTTTATGCTGGTTCTTGTAGTGATCTTAAGTTCTGCAGATAAATAATTGTGGTGTTAAAATGCACACACTTACCATTCAACACCATAAACATAAATTGTATTTTAAAACCATGATTCTCAGAGGTATCACATGCAAATTTTTCTCTGTGATCATAATGTGACCCTGTATTTCTCAGATATGTTTGTAAGGAAAAACAAAGCTAATTTTTGGGCCAATATGGTAATTATCTAATATGATACCCTGATATCAGATCACTGTTATATTTATTCCCCAATACTGTAAATGGCTGTGATTCAGGAGTGGAACTCCATCATGGCACACACAGGCTTCCGTAGAGGATCTACGCCCTGGTGAGCTGATGTATGGCAGGATGAAGTGTGTTCATTTCCTTATTTATTGACTCACTTGCTTTTCTCTGAGTGTTTGAAATTAATAACAGCCAGCAGAAATTAGACAGAGAGATGAAAATCAGCACTTTCCCTGCAGTGAAGTCATTCATCAAGCTAACGAGGGGGAGAATAGGAGTGGAGGAAGAGAGGAGGAGGAGGAGGAGGAAGGTGACGTTTGGAGAGGGAGCAGAATGCAGGAGGGAAGCAGGTGCAGTGTGAGGATGAGAGCGGAGGAAAGGGGGAGCGAGAGAGGAGGTGGGAAAGTGACATTGGGAACAGGGATGAGGAGAAGGAAGTTTGCTTGGGAGGACAGCAGGGTAGAAGGATGAGCAGCGATAAATGCATATCCTAAAGAAAAGGGAGAAAGCAGAAAAAAGACATTTGGTGTTGGGGTAAGAATAGAACAGGGGGGAGAAAGGCAAATATAAAAATAGATTGCAGACTGAGCATGTTGCCCCTCAGCTCACTACACATTTCTATACAGTAAGGTAACTTACAAAACATTTTTTCCATAAAACAAGACTCTCTTGGACTTTGACCTCCAAACTCCAAATTTATGGAGTTCCTCGAGCCAAACAGCCTAATTTATGTATATGCCAAATATATCTACTATGTAAAGCTGGCAGAGAGTGTGTGCATGTGTGTGTGTGTGTGTGTGTTTGCTATGCACAGCCACAGCAATTAAGCAGATGACACCAAACGGGGTACGGTGACTGGGGGCACCAAGGGGGAGGTCACTGGGACCCTTAGGTTGAAAGCGTACTGCACAAACACATGGTCAGCCTTATATATTAGACTAGCTGTGTTACCCGTTCAACGCACGGGTAATAGAGATGAATTTTAGCCATGTCATTGTATATTTCATGTCACTTTAGTTAAGGTGTAGTAAGTTGCATTGCATTTTATGCATGTTGTCATCATTAATTTTCATAGAGCAATTTGTGACATTCATGAGACTCAAGTGAATGATGATAAAAAGGTGACAGCATGTCATATCACTGCAATGCTCTGGGATATATAATGGTCTTCTTGTCTCTGCAGATGTTTCTCCAGTTCTGTTACATTTCATCCGTTTAGTACTTCGGGGTTTACGACCTAATGCCCCTTCGTTTCTTGGGAGGCATATCGAGAGTCTGCATGCTGTACACTGCAGGTACATTTTAAGTCAAAAAATGCATACCTTAACTCGTATGCAGTGCATACCGGCCTGTTTGGATTCTAAGTAAAGTCCACCCTCACCAGCCGCTTATGCTTGCTACATGACCTGAGTACCATGTGAACTGTGAAAATAAGGGCTCCAGTGAGCAGGTAACAAGCATCACACGTTTACTTACCACATAGTACTTCTCAATTTTGTGCTTCTTCTTTCTGATGTGGCTGTCAGCTGGGATTGCCACATTGATCACAGCTGTGGTTCTCTTTCCCTTGTCACCCACCACTATATGTGGTTGGTTGGCCAGCAGCTGCTTGTCTGTCTGGAATTTGAAGTCCCACAGAACTTTAGCCCTGTTGTTCTCAACCACCTTTGGTGGCATCTGCCATCGGAACTTGGGGAATTCTAATCCACATGCGGCACAGACATTCCAAGAAGACGTTCCAAGATTCCCAACACTTGCTTGTGCCTCTCAGTGTACTGTGCACATCTGCACAGCCTGCAACTTGGGTCCTGTCGGCTATGGTAGACTCCTGCCTCCATGGATCTGGTGCTGAGGGCTTGTTCTTGTGCTGCTATGATCACAGCCTCTGTGCTGTCCTTTAAGCTGTCTCCTTGATGTCAGCCACTTTCTCTATCTGTCAATGGTACATCCCATGGAGGGGCTTGGTCTTCTATGAAATCTCCTCCTCCTTTTCCTTAACCCTGTCTGTCTTCAGCTGCCTAAGGCATTCTTGTAGCATCTGATCTCAGAGGCCAGCTTTTTGATGTATTCATGGATGCTCCTTGTCTCATCCTGGATTGTGGCTCTGACACTAATCCTCGCCTTCACTCCTTGCGTTGCTCATATATGAGCAAAGTGGAAACCTCCATGTATTGTGAGAAGTTTTCGTGTCTTGACATCAGTAGCATGTATCACCTTCTGTGGCCAGCTTGTTATCCCAGCTTGTTATCTGATGACCGGTAGAGCATTTGTATTATTCCTTCTTCCTTCTCAGTACCTGTCTTACCCTCTGGAAGTATTTGGCTGTAACTGACTTTCTTTCATTT